>NC_052131.2:5991367-6294796 GCF_016086655.4 Lepeophtheirus salmonis | reverse complement strand
AAGCCATCCAAATTTGTATTTGCACAACCTAAATTTAAAATATTGTTGTAATATTTTAAGCAAAAAGAGGATTGAAGCGAATCCAAGTAAATGAAATGCTATTAAAGATTTTGCAGAGCCATAACCCAGAAAGAAATAAAGAATTTTTTTGGGATTATAAAAACAATTCCGTTACTTTAAGATATTAAAGAAAATAACTGTAGTAATTGAAAATTACAGTGATTTATTAGCCACAATATTTTTCGATAGTGAAGAAGACATTTTAAATCAAATTAAATTCAAAGTTTTAAAGATGATAAAATCCCTAAAATACATTGAACTATAAAATTTAATAATATCTAACATACGCATTTGAAGTTCAGTAAAAACAAATGATTCAAAGCGCCCTCTATCTGCTTACAACATAGATAGATTTATATATGTTGTAGGGCGTAGGTATGTAAAATGTACCTATAATTATTTATTACGTCATGTTTTTTTTATAATTTACACAAAATATAAAAATAATATTGTTAAATAATGGAAATGTCATTTTTTCGTGTTCTCATTCTTTTTGTTGTATGTATTTAATTCAATTTTGTTCCTATTTATTTATACTATTATGTAGAACTTTGTCCTTGAATAGATTCTTAACAATAACAGCAAGCAAACACACATTAAAGCAATTAAATGACCCATAAAAATTGGAACTGATGTTTATATATGAGGAACTTTATATTGTATGTATGTACAAGGTTGATATGGTCTAGTGGTACACATTATATTTTATTTTCAATTTTTAAAGAGTAAAATTTAAACAAGAGGTTTTGTGTGAACAAAATCATCTGAAAATAGTACTTGGCACAACTTTTAGGCAATATGTGAGCCCTCAAAACTAATAATTGTCCCGATACGAGGCCTAAATCCCTTGCATACTCGAACTTGATCCACTCTTTACTGATAGATGTCTCTAGAAACTGGACACTCCTGTGAGGAGTAATACACCCCCTCTCCCCCAGACGCGACAAGATGGATTAGTCCAAGAGGTTTGCGTGCGGAGAAGAGGGCGGTCATATGTTGAGGTCCAAAAAATCTTGAAAGTTGTCTCTCAGGAAGGCCTAGTCTTAGCGGCGTGATGAACGGAGCTTTGTATTGAGTAAAAAAAAAAAGTAGTCCTGGAACTTTTATCTAGCCTTATCACTTTCTTATCCAGAAGTTCGATGTAAGCATTTGCATTGAGATTCACCATAAAAATGGGAGGGCACTCCACAACGTCCAAGAACATGGTTCCAGCCGGGTTTTTGTTCTGAAGACATGTCTCACTATAACTGAGACACTGTCTGGGTGTGCAGTTTTGATGTAGCGGCTGCTCTTGTTATTCAAAGCCGCATCAATGATGAAATTTTTTTCATCAAAGAAGAGGAAAACTTGTGTTAATTTTTGTTGATCTTGAGAAAGTTAAGAATCTCCTTTGCTCCTTCCAACCGATTAAGCTTGATCTTATAGGAGAAATAAAATGTCTTGACTAGTTGTCCTACTAGATGATTTTGCATCAATGTCATTCAGGATTGAAAATAATAAAATGTGTACCACTTGATAAGATCAATCCTTTATATGTCGTGTACATTTGGTAGCTTGTATAAATCAGTTTGTACACGTTGCAATCTATATTTAAGATGGATATCTTTAATTGAAGAATTTAAAGTCCTACTTGGTATCAAGGCCGTTGCTAGGATTTTTCTTTAAGGAGAAGGAGAATTGGAAGTTTTTTCTTCCACTTTTGCGACTCAAATATTAAAATATCAATATTCTTCTCATAAATTCCATTAGTAAAAAATATACATAATCGTGCGTGGACAATTTGATCAAAATATATATATATATTTGGTAAAGATTTAAAATGCAATACTATGTAACTATGAATCTCATTCATGTTACATCAGTTTTAAAAGATAAAATGTTAATTTTTTCCCCACGAATTGCAATAACCAATTGCAGAAAATTTAAAAAAAAAACACATCCCATTTTTTTACCCTACTACGTAACAGGTCTGCAATCAAAAAATCTACTCAAGAAAAGTTCAGTTGTAGTATTTATTGTGAAGTGATTGATATTCACTTTAACCAAGCCCCTACTCCAATAATATAACTGTGATAGCGGCACTGTCTAATAACTTTAAAAGAAGAAAATGGATGCCTTTTTTTCCCCTAAATATAAATATTTTTTTGAGCTGTCTTTCTTCATAAAGTTTATTGTTATATTTTTTTAACACTTTATTTTATATTTAAAATGGCCATTCCATAGAAAAGGGCAAACCTTATTATGGTTTTTTTATTAAACTGTCTCGATATTTCGTTTAATGATGATTTTTTTAGAAATAAAATTTATCGCTATTTTTAAAAAAAATTAAGGTGAATTCATATTTTTTCCATTTTTAAATTGAAAAAACATGCTTTTTTCAATAGATACGACCTTTTTTTGTAAGGCACTATGTAAATCATCCAAATTTTTTAGACTCACATCCCATTTACTTAAAGAATCCAGAGAGACAACGGCCCTGCTTGTAATAAAAATGAAATGATAGCATCAATTTATGGCTGGTAACTGTGCCGTAACTACAGGTGGCCGTGTCCATCCCAAAATTATGTTAATGCCTCTTTTCGCTGAAATATAATAGTAAAATCCTCCAGGCTTTTTACTACTGAGGAATGTAATAAATATTGTTGTGAATATTGACAAAAATAGCAGTGAGCTTAAATTTAAAAGTAGCATATTTTGTTAAGACCAAATATGAATCCTCTTATTAATCATTCCAAACTATTTTAAAAAATATGACGTATTAGCGAGTAAGGAGCACATAGCTTATATTGATCTCTGTGACCATATATATTGTCTCTCAAAGTTACAATATTCCATCAGGCGTGAGTTTTAATGACAATATTCTTATCCCTAGGTAGTCAATCATCAAAGAAAATCCTGGTGCCTCATAGAATTCGAAGAGTTCGTCTTATATCAGGTTTAGTTCTGAAACTAGTTACACTAGTTACACTGGTTGGTAAGAAATAAAACTGATGATGAAATGAAATTAAGCGAATAAGACGTAGAAATTGTAACTTGTACAAAAATCGTAAAGTGTTTTGAAATTTGAGTGTACTTAGATACAAGGCAGCTGCAATATTGTATTAAGATCCATAATGGATTCTTATTTATGATTTTGTTACGAACATATAATGGCTCAAAAGATCATTGTGTATATTTTCAATCCTTTTTTGAAATGGAAGGAATAATTATATGTAAATCCTGATTTATCATTTGTTAATGGGCAATTAAAGAAAGGATTTAGAGGTCTTTATCAACCTTTTATGACACATTTCAATGTTCGGAGTCAAAATACATGAAAAATGTCTTACAAAATTATCTATTTAAAAGTTATGACAATGAAATTACCTTAAAGTAATAGCTAATTTTAAAAGATTCCCGACAATTTTTGATTCGTCTATGTTCAGAATCATTCTATACAGCAAATTCTGGCTTTTAACACACAAAAATCGGAAAAAGGTATCAACTAGTTATGTACAGTACTCATTCAGCCTATACCTACTATTTCAACGTGTGTAGACTGGAGGGCAAAAGGGGGGTGAAGGATTAAGTAATTAGTCAGACTTGTATATTATATTTGTCCACTCAAAAATTTTAATCCCATACATTCGTGGTTATCTTGATCGTATTGAGATACAATAATCCCCGGATAGATTATAAGCCATGACCCCGAGTAAGTACAACTTACTTGCAATATTAAAATAGAGAGTTGTACTCATCCGATATGACATCCACATAAAAATTAAAAAGATTTCTGCTTTCTGAGCAGTAATTAGTTAATACTTTTTAGTAAACTGTGAGATCGTCCAATTCGTACAAAACCTCGTTATATGTCTAGTATGTCCCATAGAGGTTAGAATAACCTCATGCAAAATGTTATGATTGATTGGAAAATCACTAATTAATGGAGCGACCTAGCTCAATTGACAAGGCGCTGGAAGATTATTATCTTTAACACACTGTGTATAGTTTAATACTCCTTCGCTCCTAGAGAAAGAATATGCATCATGTATATGGATAAAGGTGAAAATCCAGCGTAGAATGGGCATGTAAAAAAAAGCCACATCTAAAAATCCACATGGTAAGACTGAAAATATGAAGAATGTTTTGTTTTTTTCATTAGACAAGCTACAATCATCTATAACTAGGGAAGAAGGAAAAAGGATATATACATAGACATTTGCAAAAATTACGTCGATGTCAATCCCCAATTCTACTCTGAGTCCAACAAGGACTTCCAATTATTACTCCTCAACAATTCTTCAGGGTTACTCTTTTATGAGCATACACGAATGTTCAATCAGGGTTTGACTCAAATTGAATCTATTTAGGAAAGGATGTTCAAAGACTTAAAAGGCTATTCTTAGGTCAAATGGAATAGTAATAATACTATCATTTTTTTATAATTAATGAGGGCAAATCCATCAACCCAATTAGAGGAACATTAAAAATTCAATCACTAATGAAATGCAGTGGCATAAAAATCAAAACATTTGGTGATGCTCAGAGATAAAAATCCCAATATTGACTCGCTATTGGACTCGACTCTATAAATCATTGACTCAATTCCGATTGGTAATTGTTCGAGTTGACACAACGCAATAAAAGCTCTACGCTTATTTCATATGACCTATATTTTAGAAAAAAAAAATCAGATATTTTTTTTCATACTTTAAAAATTTCAAATATTCTTAAGAAAATGGAAGATATTCATTATATAGCATATACCATTAAAAATCACATTTATATTTGTTTCTGGACAAGTTTCTAGTCGATCTTTAAAAAACATGAGAAGGCAACATCAATTGATATGAGTCGTGCCAACCTAAAAGATAAGTTGTTTTGCATTAACTTATGAAAATATTTGATGATTTGGGTAATCAAGGAAGGGATTAATGGAGTTTAAATGATATCCACTCAAATATCTTGTTCAAATAATCCCTTAAAAAGTGTCATGGAACAAATATGTAGTACCATTTTATTTTTCGATAATTAGCAAAATCGGGCCTGATGACGTCACTCCACTTTGTTTCTTCATTTTTTAATCAGTTCTGGTACTGACAGACCGAAGGGCCAACAGTCTTAAGGGCCAGTCCTAAAAACTGATAGGACCAATCCAAAGAATGAACAGGACCAAATAAATGTGGACCGACACAGCATTATACATTATTTAATCTAGGAGTTATTATGACAAAATTTCCAATTATCCCTCACACCGTTAGCTTTATTGCATCTCGCTACTTTTCTTTTTTTTTTTTTTAAAGAGAGAGAAAAAGCCTAAAATCAGTCGGAAATTGATAGAGCAAACTAAAAAAAAATTACATATATTATCCGCAAGGTGGTGTGACAGTCTGTAGCTTGTTATTTAAAAAAATGGGACATACTCATAACAATTTTCAAAACGCCCTTTATGTGGGTAACATATATAGGTTATGTTTTTTTAAAGTAATAATATCATTGAGGAAGTTGTATTATTTTTACCACAAGACGGCGCCACTCCCAGTTCCTTTATTTACAAACGAATATAAGTAAACAACGCTTGATGCCCCATTAGTCTCAACTAGTGTTGTATCAGTCCTTATTTAGGACTGAAGACTGCAGTCCCGTCCTGTTCAGTCCTTAATATTATTCTTAAAACTTATAAAGTATGGTCATGGAATTACTTTGCATAAATGGGAGAGATTATTCTCTTAAACTAAATTTGGGTAGGTAACCTCCACGTCATATCTAAAGAAGGGCACATACCTTATGTATATGGACTTCAAAGAAGATTCCTAGGTCAGATGGAGTAAATTTAATACTATAATGTCTACTTATACTTTATCAGTGCAACCCCATCTAACCAATTAAAGAAACATTTAAGAAAAATAAAAAATAAAGTTTGGTTCTTCAGTCATCTTTATTTCCTTCTTTTTTAATCAGTTCTAATACTGACGGTTAGTGTTGCGTTGATACTTATTTAAGAAGGAGGACCATGGTCCAGTCGAGTCCGATCCCATCCAGTCCATCCCACTTGTCGGTCCTTAAAGAAGGTAAAATCGATCCCTTGTGACGTCAATGAGGGTATTTTTCCTCCTTTTAATTATTCCCTTATATAATAATAAATTATATATCAAAGTAACAATAATTAATGTTCATAATATAATATTATAATGAAAAATATAATATTTTTTGCAAGATATGTGCAATAATCTTAATGCATATTTAAGCTATCCTATTTGGCTTAATAAAAAATCGATACTTTTATGAAAAATTTCAAGGACCGACAGGTAAGGACCGGTCCTAAAGACTGAAGGTCTTTAAAAAAATGACAAGGTATTCTTTTATCAGCTGCTCTGTTAAACGCTTATTAGTATTCTGAAAGTTTCTGATTGATTGAACTCTAATTAGTCCTTGTTAACAAGCAGTGAATAATTCCCTACTACGATAATAAATGATGAATACGTATCAAAGTTGGGAACAATCTTGGCTAACTACCAAGTGATTTGGGGACCTTTTATTCCCTTTCTCTTTTTGGAAGAGGAAAGGATGCGAGAGTCCAAAAAATAATATTGCATATGTGATTTGATCACAAAAAAAGGCAATCCTGAAAAAATCAAAACAAGAAAAGTAACAAATATGTTCAATTTTTTTAACATCATATTTATAGGGACCAATATTTCCTAGACATAATATTTTGACCAATTATAGGCAATGTAGGCAAATTTATAGGACAAATTGAGATATCTAAGGATGCTAACTTAGCTAAAAACTTCTATTTGATTTATGAGTCTTGGTTTGGCCCTGATTTGGTCTTTAAATATACTTCTAATTCTTTCATTATGACATTTTATTTTTACTATATTAAGTGTACTTTACGATACTGCTGCTAGAGGGTTAAGCCCCTTAACCAGATACATATCCAAAAAGAGACTAACACCGTGACTAAGATTTTGCTTTTTAGATTGACTAGGTTGAGACGACATTATGAGTGCTGTGTGGGTCTTTATTGAGGACTGAATACTGCAGTCTCATCCAGTTTTATCTCTGTCTAGTCCAGCTCAGTCCTACATATCAGACCTCAGAATGATAAAGTTCGGTCCTGATGACGTCACTCCACTTTATTTTTTTTTTTTTTTTTAATCAGTTCTAGTACAGACATTCCGAAGGACCAACAGTCTTAAGGGCCAGTCTGAAGGACTGATAGGACCGATCCAAAGAATGAACAGGACCAAATAAATATGGACCAATCCAAAGAATGAACAGGACCAAATAAATATGGACCGACACAACATTTGACATTATTATAGGGCGGTCAGAGGTGGTGGGCTAAAGGGGCCGTAGCCCATCCCCCAAAAAAATTAAGGAATTTTGGCTTTTTATTAGAAAATTTAATTTATTTTCCAAAAAAAATTATATACAATTTTTTTTTTTTTTTTTTTTTTTTTTTTTTTTGTGAACAGCTATGGATTTTTGAAATTTTCAAGCATGTTGGCTACAGAAGAAAGTAGATTGTCTTCCGTATAACAGTGTTATATAAATGACGAATATATTTATCAGCATTAATACAAAAATTTAATTAATAAAAACCCCATATCGTGAAACCTAGGGAATTATAAAAATTCTATTGTGTGGATGTCCACACATACTGGGTAATGCCGCATAAAAAAAATTCGCTGCAAACGTGACCTTTGTTTAAGATAAAGGCCCATATTTGCTTTCTTTTTTTTTTTTTTTTTTTTTTCTTAAAAATACGATTTATTCAACTTTTATGTCTGTAGTCAAGTGCCTACATTTTAAAAAAAAATCTTGTATATCTTCTTTTTTTTTCAATATTTTTTATTTACTATTTCAAAAATAAGGACTTCTTTTAAAAATATATATTCTCAGTTTAACCTTATTAATTAAATCCATGCAAAATCATATATCCTGTGCGGATATATGATTCTTAAAGAACAGGGCCTAGTGTGAGTACTGAGGTGTTGAGTTCCAGGGTGGTTCTACTTTTTAGTGGAATTCAATTAGTTATGGGAGGAAGAGAGGAATCTAGATACTTGGAGCTGTAAAAAATAAAACCTGCGATACTTTTTTGCTGGGAACCTGCAATGTTTTTAAAGCGTTTATCATTATTCCTTAATTCTTGAAGAAGGAACATCGAAGAATAACAAGTTTGTGCCCATGAATGATGGTGGGTAAACCTGGAGAGTTACAAGTTGAAGTCTCTGTTAACTTCAGAGAAGAATCATTAATTAAATTGATGATTGACAACAAAATGTCTACAAGGGAAAAGTACAAAACCTTCAATGGCATTTAATTGCTATTTTATTAAACAATCAAACAATAGCCGAAAAAAAATCTATTGTTTTTATTTCTTATTTCAAAGTATAAGAATGTTGGAGCAACAACCAAAAAGCAATGCGTGTGCAATCTCTTTCACACCGATGTCATTGCTGAGATCGTTGGCCAGACCTCAACCACATGGACTTTGCAGTTTGGCGTCTTGGAGAAGAATACCGCTGCATCTCTTATCCAAACTTAGATATGCTCGGAGTGACCATCATGACAGGAAGTTACGACACGGACAGGGCCTTTAACGTCAAGAGCTACCAATCTGTTCCATGGCGTGTCAAAGCTACTATATAGAGACGACTTATTGAATAAAAAATGTAGCTTAACATAGAAATTAGACATATCATAAATTGATTTGATGCTGTCTTTTCTTGATTCCATCAAAATTTCTTTTTTCGTAATTATTTGAAGCTATTGCAAGTTCTGGGATTAAGGTTTATATTCTTTATTGTCCTTTCATAGCTAATCTAAGATTTTAGACAGCTAAGCTCCTTTTTTACAAAATATTATTCAGGGTTCAATAGTCATTTTTCGTGTGTTTTTTTTTCTAAAGCTGTCATCAATATTGTTGGGGAAAGAGCAGAAAAGAATAAACTGTAACCAAAAGTAGGGCTTTTGTCACGGAGTGAGGCATAGGACTCCAGCTTCAAAAATTACTATAATTTATACAAATCAAACTTATTCATAATCTACAGCTTACATCGAGTGTTTGTAAACTTTGGGTTTTTTACCTTAAATGCTTATAAATTATAAGTATTAATTACTATTAATTTATGAAACTCGAAAGTTAACTGATTTATAAGTTTACTTTACAATTTTTAAACGTGCTCTATGCATAGTCTATACAATTCGTGAACATCTGTTAAGTCTAAATTATTAAGTTGCAAAGAGCATATCCACTATCTATGCTAGTTCATTACCTATGAGTAGTCAATCCCATCAGAGTAAAAGGTACCATTGCAATGAGAGGCTGTGTGTATTGTCAATCCTCAGTTACGAGTGCATAATTAAATAAAGAAACTTATGAATGTATGGATGGTTGGTGAATAAAAATAAAAAGTTATACCATAACGTTGTTTCCACCAGGCTTTTTAATATTTACGTCATAGTGTATGAATGGTTGCGTGTGTTGTCAAATTATTTTTTTCTCACACAGGAGTCGGTACAATCCATTAAATTGAAAATTCTAGCAATAGTGGCGTCATAGACTATGAGTGGTTGCGTGTTTTGTGAAAATCGGTCTTTCTTCCGCAGCAGCCGGTACGATACATCAAGTTGAAAATTCTAGCAAGGCCGAATACACGATGGTCAAACCTTGTATTTCTATTAACCTTGGTAATAGATTGTTTTTTGATGTACTTCATTGATAGTTAATTTTGTTTAATATCTAATATGCCAAATATTTTATTTATACTTGGGACAATTATGTACTAAAAATATAATAACTGCCTATATCAATAAATGAAATCGACATTTATCCTTTCTAGACTCAATAATACTTATATAGGGCATAAAATATATCATGAAAAACTTGTGTTTTTCAGTCGAAGTCGGAGTTTTGGAGTCGGAGTCCGTGACATTCAAAATACTGGAACTTATTAAACCCCTTTTTGAACCTAGAGTAGAATTGAAGGTCAAAAACGGAGTAGTTCCTGCTTATGACCTAGATTTATACAGATTCGGACTTGTGTTTATTTCCAGGAGAGTCCGCAGGATAATATATTTTTATAGGGTTGGGGGGGGGAGGTTGTTGCTTGGTTTTTTTTTAATTTCAAATATTACACAAAAAATTAAATTTTTTGAAAAAAAAATAAAAATTCAATTACTAACATTCAAAAAATTTCAGAAATCCATAGCTCCATACAAAAAATTTAACTTTTAGGAAAAAAATTTAAATATGACATTTTTTGATCTACAATAGAATTTGACCTTTTTAAGAAAATAAATCTACAAAAAAAAAATTTTACTTAGATTTTCCCGTAATTTTTTTTTCATCCTGACCAAAAAATGTTCTTGGAAAAATAAAAAAATATTTTATTAATGGGGGGGAGCTCCTCCAGCCCGTCCCCTAGGAACGCCCTGATAGCTTACCCCTCATAGCTGCTCACAGATAATCTAATAAAACGTAATGACAGCTAAAACGCCGCTCTCCTCTAATATCTTCAAACTCTCAGTGTTGCAAGGTTCTTTTTCTGTTTATTTTTTGTTCATCGTACCAAAAATCCTTAAAATTTACAACCCTACTTATATATAATGAAATTTAATTAGTTAAAGGGGGGATATAGATGCTCTTCCCCCCCTCTATCTCTCTCTCTCTCTACCACAACTCTTATCTTTTGCTATATGCTAGACATTACATACCTACGAACATATTATATTGAACATTCTTCATGTCTCGTTAAGATATTGATTTTCTTTCTTCCATTTTCTAATTCTTCTGCTCTTCTATGTATGTACAGTTTTTAAATGGCAATTTATGCTACTAATTACTTTATGGGAGAAAAGAAAGTTAGTTTTTTGTAAGAATTGTGTTTTTACAGATGGATATTACATTTTATGTATGTATGTAATATTATATATCAGTTTAAAATGTAAAAAAGAAATTTACATTTCTTTCCGACATTGAACGTTGCCAAATCCAAAGCTTTTTATTCTTTATTTTTTAAAGAGAAGTCTTATAAGTTATAATATTAATACCCTGCTTGTAATACCTATCTAGGGAGTAAAAAAGTCATTCACCATCACCAAGAGGATTCCCTAGAGCCGCATTTAAAGAGTCTTTACAGGCCAAGAAAATAATAATATGGATGCTACTAGTAATATTACAACAATACCTTCTCTTGATTTTAACTCATTGACCCAAATCCACGCCCCTCTATGAACTATAGATGTATATATATAAATGCCTATTTGTAATTTGAGAAGCAGTGTTATTTATTGACTCAATCCACTTTTTAACAGAAAAAAATAATAATAATTATTATTACTTAAAAAGTCGTAAACTCGCTATGTTATGTAGTACAGAAACAATGATTTTCTCAAAATGTTTCTAAATACTGCGTATAAAAACGGAGTTTTGCTCAACCCTTGAATGTGTAAACTAAATACACATAATTGGATTTGAATCCTTTGCTAGAGGTGTTGAAGATTTTTATTTCATGTCACTTAATATATTTTTTTTAAATGTAAGGTTTCGTCATGATATTTAGAGGATTTCGAGGTTGCGTATTTGAATACATGATTTTAACTTCCGATAATGCTTTATATTATAATAATACAACAATAACTTTTATGAAAACTTTATGTATGTAGATGTTGTGTATTAATGCAATTTTGTACTAGTTCCTTCTTTTCATTGCAAATCTGTCTAATAAAAAAAAACTAAAACGGTCCGGTCCTAATAAAAATTATCAGTCCTGTTAGCGGTCATTATCTGTCTTTTATGGATACTACAAGAGCTGAAATTATGTAGTTACTACTAAGTCATTTGAGTCGCTGAATTTTCTTCATAATTTATAATCTCTTTCAAGGAGAAAAGATAGCTGAAGTTAAAAGTAGTATGATACGTTCAAGGTATCATTCATTATGTTCTTATATTCTTCAATTCTATCTAGAAGTATAGTTTCTAATTTCTATTACGTGTTTATCTACAAAATCAGTCATTTTAATTACCAACTACTAATTGATGCTATCATTTTATTGTGATCTATTATAATTAAACTTACTTTATGGCACTCTATAGTAATTTTGATTCCGACGGGAATTAGAGTATTCAGGTAATTAGAGACCTTGTGCGGCAAAAAAATTGTCTTCAACCCTTCCATGTACTGAGTTGTGGGTTTTTTATTTTTATTTACAGTAGAAGGGATAATGGGGATTGCTTTAGAAAATTCAGCTCATGACATAACTATACATGACACTTATTACGTGCTCAGAATATGTATTGGTTTTTATAACAGGGCGTATTCATTGGAAGGATTTACAATAAATCCTGTAATGAGAAAAGCTCCATTTTCTCTTATGTTTAATAGATTTATATAGGTTTCATGGATTAATTAACATCTGGATATACTATTCACTTTTAAAATAACACATCCTATCTAATATACCCTTGAAAAAATGCATTTCTATGAATGAACTTGCAATATAATAGTATAGATAGATATGACACAGATAGTTGACAAGTACTTTCTTCGTGAAAACATGTATCATATAAGGTTTAATAAAATGTCTTTACTCTATATATATTCAGCATTGTAAATCATCTGATATTAGAATTTATATTCAAAAGGAATAGAATGAAATCTGATATTCAAGTTAAGACTTTCTTCCATGAAGTTGAGTTAAACATGATAACGATCCTACATTGGCTTGGAAGCACTCTTCTAGTATTTTGCATGAATGAAATCTATTCCTAGACGATTCACTACTCAATTTCTATTTTCGAATTCACAAATGGGTGTATTCTTGGAAATGCATCTCTATCTTTCCGAGCAAGATTCATCACTAGTAAACTTGCTAATATTTAATTCTTCTTTTCAGTTAAACAAAAGAATATGATTTTTTTTTTATTATTATACTTGGAAGGCGATATTATGGAGGCTGCGTGCCAATAGTCTATATTTGCATGAAACATGATAATGAGGCACATAATACTCATAATTGATTTGTAATTTTCATCAAAATAGACAAAAATGACACTATTCGAACTATCCACAATTCATGGAATATTCAATTTTTGTATTCTCCTCATCGCAAAAAAGGCCACTAATTTCTTCATATAAAATGATGTATTACACTTTTGAATTACAACTTGCATGATTCGCTTATACAAGTTGCAACCTGTAAAAATTGCTGCTTGTACAAGATAAATAAAGCATTAAAAAAAACGAAGAAATTGTAGTTTGTAAAACACAGCAGAAGGATATAACAAATATTTGTCTACATGCTATAAATTAGTCGTCATAACATTCCCATCTTTTTTCATTTACCTTATTATTCCACTCCCTTGACTGCAATATCAATGGATAAGTTTACATTTATATTACTTTTAGGAGGTTCTTCACTCTTCAAAATTATTAAATTAAAATTTTTAATTTTTGAAAGAACCCCAGATGTGAGGTCTTAAATACTATTGCATTCAGAATATTACATCAGATTGCAATAGCAGTCCAAACCTTTGATTTATCATTCTTATATTGTCCTAGGTCATCCGGGCTGTTAAAAAAGGAAAATATAGACAAGTTCACATAAGTTTCAATGTAATCTTATGTAAAGAGTAACATGGAAAATGTTAGGGCCGATTAGGTGTATCCTTGAAATACCAAGAAGCCCTTCATTGCTGAATTTCTTAAAATGTGTAATAGAACCACCTCTCAACAACATCGGAAATAATAATTAATATGTTAAAAATAAGTCTAATATTATTTAATAATATCTTTTGCATTAATGTTGTTTCCCCTGCTTGTTTTTATTTCTTACAAACCATTACATATTGATCTTATTATTGGTCTCATTTACCAAAAAGTTTTCAAAATATTTAATATTTTGAAAAAATTTCTATAATGTATTCATTGCACGTGTTATAACGACTAATATATTTGCTTATTTTTGATATTCCGTCAGCTGTTAGTATATCACATGGAAATGTTCATAGACTATCAAAATCTTTCATCTACTCAATGAGAAATAAATATAGGCTGAGCCTAACTCCGAAATATTCATTTAATTCATATATCCCATAGAATACTCTGAGCTTAACAAGAAATACTTCGTGTTTTAACAAAGAATTATTTAGGATAGTAACAAGGGGGATGAGTATAAAAATGAGCAGCTGACAAAAAGTACAAATGGGTTGTTAATGCAATCGGAATACCATTGTGATATCTATTGTGTGCATTAGGTTGGATATATTCTAGGAAACAGACTCTGCCTAAATTGTAATAATACAAGAATTTAAAATATTAAGTAAATATTGACTAAAAATAAGAAGTGATATGGCATTCAAGTAATTACCTATATAATAACAATTCCATTGGTGTTTTTTTTTTTTTTTTTATATATCTCTGCTGCATTTTGGTAGTTTATACTACTAAAATTATATTTGCAAATATCATTTTTTAAATTTCATTTTAGTATCTATATAACTTAATATACTTACTCCCTTGAATGTACTATGAATGGATAAACACTCAAATAAAAGCTAGTCACATCCAAGGTTAACAAAAATACAAAGTTAAACCATCATCTAATCGGGCTTTTCAATTTGAAGCACAGTGCCAACTGCTGGCTAAGAAAGACAGATTTTGACGTCATAGAGAATAAAAACAGTATAACTATATAATACTAGAAATTATATGATTAATAGTACTTGAATATATGGTCTTTGACGTCACTGTTAAAAAGCTTGGTGAGAGTCAAACATCAATCGGAAAAAGGTTTTAGTATAACATAGTATTTCTATTAAACTTGGCACATCTATCTAGCATCTGTTGACTGTTACTCACTAAAGTTTCAGCCATTTAGGACGTTCAGTTGTTATATAACAAGCGTTTGAGTGATTTAATGCGACCGTTTTTGTGAAAATGTACAAATTCGAGTATAAAATACTTATTTTTGAAAGTGTAACCTTTTAAATAGATTCAAACAATTCCAGAGATATTAAGGCTTATTGTGTTAAAATTTGAAGGTGTTTAAGTCAATCCAACTCGAAGTAATGAACCAAAAAGAAAAAGTGTCTCGCAAACAATTATTTTGCAGAAAAAACGCAGAGTACTATTTAACCAGAGTTGGGAGAAGTTTGTAGAGGTACGAGGAGACTTTGCTTAAAAATAATTTAAAAATATATTCAAAAAATGTAATTAACATTTCAAATTTTTTTTTCAAAAAATTTTAAAAATTAAATTTTTTGAAAAAAAACAATAATTTTCTGTGAATACCTATAGATTTTTTAATTAAAAGCTTTTATATTTGAAACTTACTTTTTGAATTTTTTTTCCAAAAAAATAATTTTTTTCTGAATAGCTGTATGTTTGATTTTTTTTGGATATAACTGTGTATTTTGGATTTTTTTCTTTCAAAAATTAAATTTTTTCGAAATAGCGGTGGATGCTTGAAATGTTTTTCCGAAGAATTTAATTTTATGTATATAGCTGTGGATTTTAGAATTTTTTTTTTAAATATTTGATATTTTTAAATTGAAAAAAAAAAATCAAAAATCAATCCTCCCTCCCCCAAATATAATCTTGTGGACGCCCCTGTAGGAGTATTTGTTTTTTATAATGTTGAACTGCAATATTGTTTTGTTTTTAATATTATTGTGTGTCAAAAACGAAATGTTGGGCTTTATCAAAATTAAAGGTATTATGAGATTATCTATAAATGCAATATTATTCAATATCGTTTTAAACTTCAAATACGTTTTCTCTCTTTCTTACTTTTTCGAAGAAAATAAAAGATTACCTCAATACAAAATTATTATAGAGATACAATAAAATATTTATGTATAGATATTGCTACGAAGAATAATATACATGCATGTACGAAGTTCCTTCTACATCATAAGTATTCAGTAGATATGGCTTCCCATAATCTCCAATCCTGTCTTATGAGTTGTCAACATTTAGTTAGTTATACTTGTATTTACATAATATATTAAGCAAGGGTATTTTTCTCTTATTTTAAAATGACTTGCTTATGAGAGTTGAAACTCTGTCCCGGAGCGATTTTTTACCCGTTTGGTCTTGCAAAAATTATAACCATTCCAAACCAGTCAAGGATTTATTAACCAACCCCCAGTATTAGCACCTATCTCGAAGAGCAATACCAGGCTGTAATTATCATTTTTCTTTAGGTTTGACAAAAGCTACTAGCTAAGTAGCAAAACGATGATCACGTGATCAATTTTTATCCAAATTTAATTGGCTGATAGAACAACTACTCTCCACTAGGAGCGCAAGGATTGCAATTAGTTAATATATATAGAATCTACGCAACCTCTGTAAAGTAATCTTTTAAATTGAAAGAATAAGGTGGTGAATTCAGCATAGGATAGAAAAAATAATATACGTCATTTACAAATATGTAAAGTTACATTGTTGGTGGTTTCTCAACTTCATTGCAGAGGGGGCGGGGGTAGGTTGAGTTGTCACGTGGCTACTGAAATCTCCTCGAGCTAAAAGGTGCCTTTATTTTATATAGTTTTATTGGAATTGACTAGTTTTGAATTATGTTTACATCGAGCTGATATTTTTTATTTTCAGAATAAATTTTGAATGTATTTTTTTTTTCAGTATTTATATAAATATTGATACTTTTTGACTAAGCTTCAAAAAAAATTATATTTTTACTTATTGATGAAAATTGTGTGTATTTTGGACATGCTTAAAAAAGAAACTTAGCACCATCATGGTAAAACTGACAATTTGAAGAATGTTTTGCCAGAGAGCAGCTTACCTGTCATGGTGTTTGATTAGATTAGCTGTGACTAAAGCATTAAACCAAGTAGTACATCGAAGGCTAACGTCATTATTAGTGAAAAAAATATCTTGGTCAAAATTTACTTTTTCTGTCCGCTAGAGGTATTATTATTTCAATCATTATGGAGAATCATTTCCTGTTTTCTCGTGAATGAGTCAAGTACTGTACTCTTTCTACTTTTATTTACTTCATTATTCATATAATTTTTGCTTGAACAATTATGGAAAGAGAATTATGATTCAAAATGATTTTCACTTACAGAATGGTCAGCAGGTTTCCAATTAGGAAGATATTTAAGATTTGATATCCATTTATTTCTTCTCGCGACTTCTTTTGGATTTTAGGAAAAGAGAAATTTAAAAAAGCGAACGTTTCCTTTAAGTTTATTGGAAATTTTGACTCAGTTCTATTTATGCATTCTCAGACACTACAATGACCCATTATTTTGGAGTAATTTCTTTCAAATTCGCTTTATAATAATTATATGTGAATATAAAATATTTAAGACAAGAATAAATTATAAACTTATATATTTATATACTTATTCAAACTTATTAATACTACTGGGTGCGTACAATAAATAAATGAGTGGCGTCATAGAAAGCGACATCTTGCGAAAGTATTATAACAAATATTGACCATACTATTTTCTCAGACTAACGGTGCTCGATGAGCTATTTGGTTTAATGCTTTAGCTGTGACGAGAGAGAAGAAAATAAATAGTTATTTTTGATGTCCTTTTTGTCAATATAGTCTAGAGTCGGTGACATTCAATATACTTTAGTTAGAGTGAGAGTCGGATCTTTGATGTATCTACTCTGCAGCCCTCGTTTGAAGTCACACAAACCATTAAAAGAAATTGTACTCTCTAATAGTCCATTAAAAATGACCAACTTTCAAAAATGTTTAATAAAACAATTTTTATATTTAAAGTTTTTGAGAGAAATAATATAATATATAATTAATTGACAAATTAATTATTCATTTAAATACGTATGCATTTTAAATGTTTAATTATTATAATAAATATCTGATATAAATCCAAGTTATATTAAAAAATATATTTTACTATGAGAGACATAATACGTACTCGTATTATGTATTTTATTTTGAATTATTTTATTGATGCTTAAATAACTCCAAAATTAAGTGAAACTTGGCGATAGACAACATAATAATTAGAAATATGCTGCTCTTTCAAGCACAATAAAGATACATACTAAAACTTACTTGCTAATCTTCTTCTTAATTCCTCTTTTTAATTTGCATTCAATATACGTTCTCCCTTTTTCCGTGAGTACAATCATTCATTTTGTGGATTTTTAATTTTTTTTGGTGTATTTTTGAATCAACAACACATCCCTTAAAAATAACTTTGCGACATGGAGTAGTAACGATCTTGTTTTACGAAAAAAAAACTTTTTGAGGGAAACTTGCCCTCCAGAGCCTGGGAATTTGATCTGATCATAATAGAGCCTAATTCCGAACAACTTTTATTTTGTGTATAAAGTATGTATCGGTCTTCTATATTTAAAATAACTATTTCTACAAAAACCTTCTGATTTTGCCACTTTCAATCTTTTTAGTGGTGATTAAACAAAATGTTGAAAAGAGAGTCCGAATGGGCTTTGGCATAATTTCAGTTTTTAGTTTTGAGGAGCACTTTATTTTGTCTCAGTAAGAACCATACAATCTTAGAGTTTTGAAATAATGAGTAACTTTTATGTAAAAAAATTTAATATAACTTTGAAAATGAATACATTTCTGTTCTGTATATTTTATAAAAATATCATATTTTCATTAATATTATAATAATTAAATTTACTAGTAAATAAATCCACATGTTTCTACCCAGAGTGACCCATACGTCAATTCAAAAAGGGACATTAAATATATATATATATATATTTTACATTCTCAACTCTAAGGTTTCCAACTGAGATAACACACACAATTTCATCATTCAAAGACAAAGTAATGGGTACATATAAAAGTTAATATGGGGTTTTAAATCTATGCCACCCCAGTTATAGATACTCGAAAACGTCCCAAATTTTAAAACACCCTCTTCAAAACATCGTGTTCACTAATTTTCACTAATATTTTACCAATTGCACATTTCAGCATCTTTCATTTTTCATAACTAAGGCTTAATTAAAGTATTGTTTTTTTCTAAAAAAGCATTGGATATATCATCTATCTTCCACCGATGATGTCTTCACAAACTGAAATTTATGTTGGATAATGACGTCATGGAATATTCTCCTCTAAAATTGGACATGGTCCTAGGATATGAAGTAAAAAATGAAAATGTCTGAAAAAAGAGAACTGTTAGACACCCTAAAAATGTAATTTATATGCTCATATAAGCACTCTATGCCTAAAGTTGTATAAAACATGATCTGTGTGTATACTAATAAAAAGAAATCGAAAAATAAAACGTGGTAACTTTGAATATATGAAAAATATTTTGCAGGAGAGCAACTTACAGTCATGGTGTTTTATTAAATAGCTGAGAGTGACTATAAAATGTAGGAAATGAACACGAATCCGAATCTGTTTTTAGCGGCAAGTACAAAGACAGGAATTACTCCGATGACAATCCTCAATTCTAGTATGAGTTGAGTCTAACAGGGACTTTAGGCGCGTCCACCAGATTATATATATATATATATTATTTTTTTATATCCAAAAATTATTTTTTTTTTTGAGAAAATCTATAGCTTTTCAAAAAAAATTTCAATAATTGTATTTCAAATATTTAATTTTTTTCCCAAAATCCATAGATTTAACAAAAAATTGAAACAAATTGGAAAAATTAAATTTTTTGGAAAAAAAATTCCAAAAGGAAGTTATAAATATTATTTTTTCTAAATTTCCAAAATCCACAATTATTTACAAAAAATTAAATATTTCAAAAAAAATTACAAATATTAAAATTTTTAAAAAATTCACAAAAAATTAAATTTTTTCGAAAAAACTTCCAAACCTACAACTTTTTTTCCCCCAAATTTTTGGAAACAAAATTTTACCTGTAAAAAATCTTGTAAAAAGCAAAAATCCTTAATAAGGGTGGGCTACACCCCCTACGGCCCACTCCCTGCGGACGCCCCTGGAATTATAAATTTATAGTTTTACAACAACTCTTTTATTTTACTCTTTTTTACTTTCATTTGAAAAAAGCAGTGTTTTTGGTTATATTTTAAACATCTCAACATGCCCCACTAACAACTGGAGAACTTTAGAATATATATGGAATTAAAAAAACAATACAATTAGATAATATTTTTTTAAGAATATATTTTGAATGATATATATTTATATATGATATAGAAGAAAATTAATTAATCACTGGATAATAAGTAAGGAATAATAATAATTATAATTAATTATCAGATCATTATAACAAAACAAAACAAAATTACATACTTTTGATAAATTGTCAATTTATTTCTCTGTTAACAACGTATTTTTGTAACAATTAGAAAGAAAACGTAAATTTAAAAAAAAAAGTATTTTTCAAAAAAATATATGTATTTAATATTTTTGTGATATGATACACATTTATACAGTGGGAGGGGCAGGGTTGGGCTATGTATGTATATATAATTTTTGAAGAGAGTTAAATTTGTGCTTTTTTTTTACTCAATGTGTTTTAAAATCATTCATGTAAGCTCATTTATCTAAATACAATATATGTATTTACTTCTTGTCAAGTTGTACAGCAGTAAAGAGAGTCCAATACAGTACAGTACAGAGAGAGAAAGTCGCAAAATAGAAAATAATTATTGAGTAACTGCTCAGTCAATACTCGCAGCATACCTGGGCACCCATAATTGGGAGGGATTCATCAAAAGTACATTATCATTGAACTTACAAAAAAAAATGGAAATGGAGTCAAAAACCCCTTTATTTTTGAAAGCAACATTTTGTATAATTATTTTTTTAAATCTTTCTGTAGAGTTAGTTGTATTAAGGCGCTTAATTCATAGATTACTATATTTTTGTGTTGAGAATCAACTTTTGAACACACTTTGGAAGTTACATTTTTGAAAGCTACTTTTGTTTTTATTTTTAGGGTTAGGGGGAATCTTGGGGATTATCTTCAATGTATGTAGAGAAATATACTGAATACATTTAAAGAGTACTTATTATTGCCTAAAGCCTCCCTAGTTTTGAACCTAATATCTTAGATATATGCTAATATAAAACTATAATTATTTAGGAGGGCATTCAAAATAATAGGCCGCAAGGGATAGATAAAAACAATATGGAGGACTCGACCGATATTCTGGGTAACTTGTGAATGATTTGTCTAGGTTGTCTATCATGGTCTAAAGAGCATTTTCATGTGTATTGTTAATATCGGCTATTTTGCCGCCCTAAACAAACAAGTTTTATAAGTATTTAATCTATTGCAGAGGTTGCGTGATTTATATATTACAACAATGATTCCAGATTATGGCACTCAAAAATCTACACGATCATAAAGGTATAACTGGTGTTATGGAACTCTAAGTGATCGTTTGATTTCTTGGGCATGAGGAATAAAAATGATGAACATTTCGTTCGGGCTACTAAGATTAGACTGATTCTTTAACACTTTACAAACTTCAAAGTAACTTTATTTATAAATGTATATAATTTTTGACTTATAGGTTTTATTTTAGAAACAATGATAATAGGAAATAATCACGCAACCTTACTACAAAAAAAAAAAACAACAACGAAAAGTTCAAATGTCTACAAAATTTGTGGTTCACAAAGAAATAATCATTTAAAATGAACGTTTATTTTATTTAGTGGTCCTTAATCAATGGAAAAACACTCTCTAGAAATAGAAACTTTCGAACAATGTCAACCTGGCTCAACTTTCACATGGGGTAGGGGCAAGTCTGATGTCTGTAAATTGAATGCTCCTTGACAAAAAAATAATTTAATTTATTGAATTTTCATTTTTTTTTAAATAAAATTTTGATTATAACTTATCTTTTAAAAAAGGACCAGAAACACTTTGATCTTGACAAAAATAATTTATGCCAGTGACTTAAAATTGTCAAAGAAAAATGTTTTTTTAAATTAACGGCAGTTGAAGAGGCGTTGTCTTGTAATAGTAAATAGGAAAAGTATATAGTTGTTGACGTTCGTGTGATTACATTTTTAGTGAATTTTTAGACTTAAATTAGTACAAACAAAAAATCAGCCAATCAATCTATCTTTTTAATGAAACATTTGCTAACGATTCAACAAAAAAAAAACATCGGTCGATTCCTAGGTAGTACTTATGCAAGCTAATATCCTTTCTGTCCTTCCGACATCCTTTACCAAAACTCTTCATATAAGATTTTTTTATTTGATCTTTGCTAAATGGTTTGCCAGAAGGGATAATAGATAGACTCCTATTTGCGGTCCGGAAAAATACGCTCTATAAGTAAAAAGGCAGGAAATTACCAAAAAATAATGTCCTAAGAATTTGTTTGTTTTTTTCTTTTCCTGATTCCTTTTCTACACTATTCCTATTTATGTGATATGTAGAGCCTGACACTTGGTGTTCATTGACAACGGCTTAATTGGCCCTAGTTTTTTATGTCATCTGAGATCGTCAGTTGAAAGATATTATTCCCTCTAATAACGTAACTACTTGGGAACTAATTAAGAATATAAAAAAGATGTTTTTTTGTCAAACCACACAGAGTGAAAGAGTCTAAGTAGTGATATGTTGTTCTGTGACAGTAATAAAGAATGAAAAGAGAAAAAGAGAATTAAAATGTATACTTTATTTGAAAGCATTTATGCTCAGAGTGCCACTTTTTGTTACTTCTAGAGTTATGTCGAAAAATATAGTCTCCTGGCTTGTAAAGAAACCGTCCTCTTGATGATGGTAGTAACCATGAGGACACAGCATGTCGCCTGATGGTATTTGAACCATAAAAACAGGAGGATATAATATGTATTCCTTTTTTTTAAAAATATACTGTTCAAACATATTGAGAGTAACTAGGATTTCAAATGATCCACGCTCGCCGGGAATCCCTCTTTTTAGACATATCTACATGTTGTTCAAAAAGAGTGAATCCCAAGATTGCTCTAAAATCTTGTTAGACCATAAACTACAACATACTTCAATTAATTTATTGAATAGAAAACAATTTAACTACCTATTACCTCCTGTATTTTTGAATCAAACGTCATCAACGCACATGCTATTGTTATAATAATTAGAGTTGCAAAAATTGCGATAATCCCATTGACAGTAAAAATCAATTCTGAGATACTGTCATTAAAATATGGCAACTATTGGAGACAAATCATTCGCTGACAGAAATGAAGAGATAATTTTTAGTAAAAGAAAATATCTTTTCTAGTTTGCCAACATAAAATCTTTTTTGAAACTTAAAATCGTCGGGATTCTAGCAATTTTATCATATTTAAGGCCATAATTAGAGTTGTGATAAATGTTAAGATAAAGTTGAATTTACGAAAAGTAAGAAAAAGAACAGTTTTAATCAGCTCTATCAGTATGTTTCATGTATTAATTATACAAGTATCTCATAAAATGAAACGAAAGAGCCAGATAGCAATTGCGGGCGTGCTCACTCACCTGAATAATAACCCCAACTAGTGTTGTGTCAGTCTACATCAAGGACTGCGGTTCGATCTGTTACCTTCCAGTCCCACTTGTCTATTCTTAATTGAAGTTAAGTCCATCCCTCGTGACGTCAGTGAGTGTGCCTGTTCACTCTTATTTATTACTTTTTTATAATGGAATCTATTATTTAAATAAGTTTTTTCCCCTCCCCATAAAAAACAAACAAAAAAACATGATAATAATCCTGTGGACTCCTATGAGACTGGGCCAGCCCGATACAACACTACTTGGTACCGTTCTATTTTATATATCATAAAGAGGGTGCTTTCTTTACACGCCGGGAATGACTCTTTTTCAACAATGGCTCTAGTTATAACTAGGTAAGTGTGTGTATAGTTTACTTGAAAGCCTTGCTTACACCCTTAAATGAGACACTCTGACTCACTATCTCATAAGGACGTTCGTATATTGTAAAAAACACAGGGATTCTCCTCGTTATTATTAAGAGTATTACTGTTATTATTATATTGATTATAATTGATATTGTTGTGGCTATTGGGTGTTGAAGAAGAGAAATGTGCTAGAGGCTGATGCTCTGCTTTGTGGTATTCAATCTCTTCGTCATCTTCACAGAGAGAGGTTTGCTGTTTTGAAAAGCTGAGGAGGCTTGGACTTGGGGACTGGTGAACAATACGGTGAGGTTGAGAAGGGTGATGAAGATGTTGATTTGGAGGAAGAGGACTCACGACTGCAACACCATCTTGTGGGTAACGATTCTTGAGTTTGGAGTTATAGTCCACCTAGGTGTATAATATACAAAAAACTTATATAAATTCCTGTGAGAACCTGAATATAAAATATTCAATTAGACGTCTACAAATTAATAATAATAGTCCTATAGTTTTCAAATTCAAATGACATCACAAAAAAAATACTAACAGAAAAGTTGTCCCTTTTTGGAGAGAGATCCTCGACTCTTTTCTCCTCTCTATCAACATTTAATAAATATAATTACTTCAGCTTTCATTTGATTTTTCAAATAGTAAGTTACTTATATCACGTCTGTATTTTATCTCACAACCTCTCTTCGGAGAAGAAAAATAATTAGAATTTAGCGCATCAACGTTTTTCAAAAACGCTAATGAGGTGGAAAGGTGCTGAAAAATTGAGAGCTAACAACTAAGTACATGGTAAATTTTCGTGGTAACGTAACTCATATAATCAATGAACATAATCATTTCTCGAATTAATTAATTTATTGAGAAAGTTTTTTCGTTAAAAATGATATCATTTTCTGTCATATATACAAAGTATGTATGTAAATATCAAGTTTCAAACTAAATGTTGTACAATGTAAAATTTACAAAGAACATTATAAGATTGTATCTCCCCTTCTTGACTATGTATGTACATATTTCATTTTTTTTAAAACGTGAAATATGTACTGTCCTCTTTTGGGGTTAATATTTGTATATCCGTGCAGAAATCCCTTTACTGAACAATCAAAAAACTGACTTTGAATATATTACTGGTCCTTTAGGTGATTTTTGACGTAGAACAGAGTACTTAAGTTTATAACAATTTGTAATTTGGGATCAAAACGGACCATTTTTAAGCATCTTGTACCATCGTTTCAAATATGAAGATGCTATGAGTCAAAAAGATTACTTTTTACATATAATTTTTTTAATAAAAATAATAATCCAAAACCGACTCATTCTAATGTATATTGTATATCAAACATATTCAAAAGTAGATTTCAAATAAATTATTTATAGAACTACACTACTAAATGTTAATAATTTATATTAGGCTGTCTCGTTTTTGGGTTGAATTGCGCCAGGAGGGTTTCCAATGGGTGGGCTGGAGGGCTGTAGCACCTCCAGTCCAATTAAGGAATTTTTGCTTTTACTATATTTTTTTTCGTCATTCATGGAAATTATGCAGCAGAGCAAAAAAATTTATATTGGAAATTTTTCTGACTAACTGTAGATTTTTGAAATTTTTTCATACTAATGTTCTATTTTCCATGTATAGATATGATTTTTTGAAATTTGAAATTTTTTTCCAAAAAAATATAATTTTTTGAAATTTTTTCCGAAAAAAATTATGCTGTGAGTAGCTATGGATCTTTAAAAAAAATTACAAAAAATTTAATTTTGTGTTAAGTTTTAGATTTGGAAATTTTTAATTTTGTGAATAGTTTTGGATTTTGAAATTTTTTTCCCAAAAATTTAATACCCGCTAGAAAAATTCTAGCCCTCCGAAAAAAAAAAATTCTGATAAGCTATTTTTGCTTTTTAATAGAATCTTTTTGGTTACGATGAAAATTTTTTATGCAAATTTAGGGATAAAGGTTTAATTTTTTAAGAAATAGCTATGGCTTTTTGAATTTTTTTTCCAAAAAAAATTAATGTTTTTTTTTTTTATTATTACTTTATTGTGAATAGCTGTAGATTTTTAAAAAAATGATAAATTTAATTTTTTTTTAATAGCTATTTATTTTGAATTTTTTAAACCAATTATTTTTTTTGTATTGTTTTCAGAAAAAGGAAAAAAAAAATCTATATATATAAAACTGCTAACGCCCCTGTACTAGTTTGCTACAAGTTCTTTTTGGATAACGCTAAATTTTACACTCATCCGATCTTACTGTTCAACAGCTATCATTGACCTTGCATTAAATTAAGCTATTTTATGTTCAATAATTATTTTATTATGAAATTTTGGACGATACAAGAGACCTAAAAAAGGCCGATTTTGACTCAAAAATTATTTTTGAATCATATTAAAATCCATAGTTTTTTTAAATATAAATGGCCTATACCACTTTATAAATGACTTGAGAGACCTCAAACTTTACCAAAGTTTCAGCAGAAAAGGTCTCTGTGCAGAGAAAAAAATATTTGCCCGAAAAAAGGAGAGTCTAACATACAAACAAGGGAATGATGTTGATTTGAATGTTAAATCAAGTATAAATTTGTGAAAATATATCTCTATTTTATATCTACAAAAAATATTCATACACATCAAGTATAATCACATGAGGATACATATTTTCAAAATAATGTAGATATCACACCAAAGTTGCAATTGAATGAAAATAACTTGTATAATAATTTTTTCCCAAAATGTGTGTGGATATGGAATAATCGCCCTTATTTATTGAAGGAATTGAGTAATAAATGACGTTGTCTCTTTTATTTTTTTGAATCAATCACTCCTGTTATATTCCACTCATATGAGAATATAAATTCTGCAGGATTATTCTAGGTATCTAAAATTCCTTGGTCTGTATTACTTTCTTTATTTATAACGACATAGAGTAATAATTATCGTTCATTTCTATTAATATATTATTCCAACTAATCCTTTGTATGCATCGCAAATCGTATTTAATGGTAGTCGGGTCACAAAATGAAAATATTAATATGTTTATTATATTTATAAGGGCCCCCGACAACAATTAGAGAAAGAATTTATAATGATAAATTATATTTGAAAGGTTATTGGACCTAAAGGAGTTATTACCACTACACTTTGAGAAGAAATATTATTTATTTTCCATTTTTAATTCCTTATAAAGAAGAAGTGATCCATTTACATTTAATTTAATTAAGACCTTAATATTTTGATCTTTCATCAAAATGTCTTCCTTCCTAGCTGAATTGGAGCAAAGCCAGTAGAGGGCACTATATAGTGCTAACATAGGTCAAATTTTTACATTTGTATACTATATATCGGTCTGATATTACATTACTCATTAAATACAGTGGAGAATGTATAATTTTTTTTTTTTTACTCATACCTTATTGTACAAGATACTTTCTAAAGTACCGGGTGGTCAATGGGAATCTGAATACTTACTAATTCAATAATCAATGAAGGTTGGGTTATTGAAATTAATTCATATTTCGATATATTAAAGCATAAACAATTTGTTACAAAACAAAGCAAAACTGACTCTCTAGCCTATGTACAAGTCGTGAAAATGACCCTTGAACGTGATTGATGAATTTCCATTCACACACTCCAAGCAGATGGGTGTCTCCAGGACCACCAACTATGCCGTCAGCAACCCCAAAACATTGGGTAGAAAGAAAGTCTCTGTCAAAAAGGTCAAACTGGATCCGAAGGATTTAAAGAAAATAGCCCAGTGCATCCCCCTCAAATCCATGATGGCTTATGCAAGAGATTTTCGGATTTCAAACCAAACTTGTGAGGGTGGAGAGGCCCCTTTTGACACCAGCAGTGAAAGAAACCCATTTCCTAATTTGAAAGAATCTTTTGAATGAGGCTTTTGAGTCAAGCCCACCGTCAGCCATCACTGGGACGCCATGGTAGGGGACTACATTTGTAGTGGGTGCCAGGCCCCCCCATCACTACCTCAAAGCTATCATTGCTACTAATGGTGGCTGGAATAATGATTAAGAGAGTTCATACACAAATCTATTTGTAGTATTAATTTTGCAGAAATTATATTGTTATTTAATCAATTATATCTTGTTGAAGTTTAAAATTCAAGTTGGTTAGATTTTTATGGACAACTCGGAATAAAAAAAAATACTGATATCAAATTGAGAAGTTATAAAAATATTAGGATTTTGTTAAAAAATATTTTTCAGATCAAACGAATATTCAAAATTGCAAATATAAATAAATTATTTTAAAGATGTGTGTTTTGCATTCTAAATTATAATTATCTGCAAATTGATTTTTATGAGTAGATTGAATATTTAGCATTGCTAAGTATACTTAGGATAACTCTTTTTTGTTTTTATGAAGACCCCATAGGGACTGTTTAACATCCGGGACAACTTATCTGCAGATTAACGGCGACAGTATTTCAACAACACTCAAGGGGATTTTAAACGATGACTATGACTGAAAGTATTGTGAAATGTGTAAAATTCAAGTGTATATCAAAAGAAAACGATGAACCGGAATAATTTAAATTTTTCTCTCAGTGTTTAAAATTCGAGATCCTGTCACGTTTTGATTGAATAGAAGTCGCCTAGTGACTATTCTTGTTCATCATACAGTCCCTTTAGACTATAGAATATGTATATATATTTTGTAAAACACAAAGTAATGTTGAGCAAAAGTCGAAAAATGATGAAAAATTATCCAATTATTTTATTGACTTAATTCCGTCAATTATAGACTTCAGTTTTACATTTCTGGGATTAATTGATATACAAGCCTTTATTTGACAACTGAAACTTTGTTTAGCTCTCATATGGTCTTTTAAATTGAGTCTATTTTTTGTATCATTGGTTGATAATTGTCACGTTCCTTATGTGCAATTTGCCACGCTTAAAAATGATTTATCGAAATAATATACAAATAAAATTGTAAGATGATTAGAATCAGAATGCTAATTTAATCCAGACTTAATTCTGTGAAACATCATCCCCACTAGCTTTTGTGATTAAAGGCTATAATATAGTTAGTCATTGCATAAACAATCTTGAACAAAAATCAAATCAAGGAGGGATGTATCATTTATTTCTTCTTATCTTTTATGATGTAAGAAAATAAATACATACTGCCCAATATTTCAAAGACCTATTTTAATACGTTGGAGGCCACAATTATTGATTTTTTTGTTTTTTACAAGAAAATTTGATATTTCATTTATTTTCTCCAAAAACTTTAATTTTTTGTTAACAATTGTGGATTTTTTAAATTTTTTTCGAAAAAATTTAATATTTGAAAAATAAGCTTTTAATTTTTTTTCTCAAAAAATTTGATTTTTTTGTGAATAACTGTAGATTTATCGAAAAAATTTCATATTTGAAATTTAATTTTGAAATTTTCTTTCCAAAAAATTAAATATTCGAAATAGAAACTTTTAATTTTTTTTTCTCAAAAGTTTGATTTTTTTGTGAACAGCTGTAGATTTTGGGGAAAAAATCATTAGAAATTTAATTTTTTGAATTTTTTTTTTTCAAAAAATTAATTTTTTTGTAAAAAGCTGTGGATGTTTGACAAATTTTTTTGCTAAAAATTTAATTCCTGAATTTTTTTCCCCAAAACAAATCAATTTTCAAATTTTTTTCCAAAAAAAAACTTATTTTTTGAATTTTTGCAAAAATAAATTAAAAAACTAAGATTGTTAACTATAGTAAACAATCTTCATTTAATTTATAATACTTTATTTGGCCCTGATATGGTGCTTTCTGATAAAATATACCCATTTCTACTTAATTTAGTGTGACGATGTAAGTGTAATTTGTGGCCCACTCAAACGATTAATCAGAAAAATTTATTGATAGAACTTAAAGATAATCGAGAAAAATCTTTATGTCTTGATTTTTAATGAGCAAAGAATTGAAGAGTATTCTCCTCACCCCTTCTCCTCCTGACACTTTTAATGAATGTCATTTGCCATATCCTTGGAAATGACATCCTTTTTACAATTAGTGTATTGTACATACATAACCTGTTTTTATTCATTCTTTGTTTTGTAAGCATTAGTAAAAAGTAAAGAAATAATGTTTCTTTTAAAAGTTATCATTTGACATAAAAAAAATAAACTTTTTTCTTTTTCAAGTTGTTCTCGCTTGTGACGTCTCCAATTATGTAACTTGATTTATTCCTTGAAATTAAATTAAAATCAATTTAATACATAAAAGAAAACTCGATTTAGACTTAAATACACTTGATTGTCGCATTTTGTAGGCAGATATCTTATTTTGTCTGCAGTAAAAGATTTTTACTGCGTATTGACGAAAACAACATGATGTTGGAAAGAGTTCAGCCTTCAAAGACCATTTTTCTGGCCTTTAAGCCATTTAATATTTGAAGTTTCAAGGAGTTATGACCTAACTTTTACATTCCCTGTATAAAAGTCTCAACTTATACACAATGTTAAAATCCTTAACAAGTCAACAAATTTCAAATAATATAATTGTTTGAGAGGTGACAAAAATGGTGTTTGGACCTCTTTTGTCTTCGATCTCTTTTTGATAAATATACGAAGTAATAATTATTATATCAGGGGCATTCGCAGGATTATATATTATTTATTACTTGGGGGGGGCCTTGATTTTTGGAATTTTTTTTTTTTTTATATTAAAAATTCATTGCTTTTCACAAAAAATTACAAATTTTGGAGAAAAAAAATTCAAATATTAAATTTTTTGCTCAGCTGCATAATTTGCCAAAATTAACGAAAAAAATTATATTAAAAAGCAAAAATTCCTTCATTTGAGAGGGAGGGCTACAGTCCTTTTAGCCCACTCCCTGTGGACGGCCCTGTATATAACACAATTATGCACTCTTTCAATTTTGACCATTTTATTATTTTTATCTTTCGGCTATTATACAAAAATACCCATGTAAAGCAACTCTCTTAATAAAATATTCTAATACTGTATTGAATAAACTACTATGAAGAACTTAAATTTAATGAAATATAAATTATTTAATTCATTTTAAAAATTGTGGATAAATAATATGGTGATGACTGTCTGATAGTACATAAGATAGAAAGAGCTTATTTTTATTTTATTATTATTATTATATTGACTTATTTGGCAAACTATTGGAGGAAAAGCTATGGATCTCCATTGGGCCCAAGTGCAACTATAACAAACATTGTGCGAGTTCCCTACAAGGACTGTGGTCCGATATGAGACCAGCGGTGTAGTTGGATGACTTCCTATGAACCCTCTTACGCAAAAGAAGAGGATACTAACATCTGGTTACCTACTAGGACCAGAGTGGGGACTGAGGAGTACCTCTTGTTCGTGAGGAAAAAAGTCAAGCCCTGGCTAGAGGTCAACTAACTACCAGGGTCGTCCTATGTCTACGTCAGGATGGAGCTCAAAGATCACACAACGAAGAAGTCATGACATTGGATATATGAAGGCCTGGACATCTATAGGAATAGCAGAATTTGACCTCCCCCCCCCCAATCTCAACCTTCTTGACTATGGCATCTAAGGGGCCATTGAAAGGAAGGTTAGACAGTTCCCATCTCATTTGTAAATGCCCTGAAGGCTGGCATGGACCTAAAAGGGAAACCATGTCAAAGGACATTGTCTAGAGGGTGTGTTTGGGCCTTAGGAAGAGGTTGGAGCTGTGTGTGGATGCCAATAGGGGCCACTTGAGAAATGAAATGTAAAAGCCGTTTGTAAATTTTTAAATTAAATTTCAACTTATTTCCTTTTCAAATACATACATGAGTATTTGATCAAACATCTCCAAGATTAAATTTGTGACAGTTATTTCAGACTGGTTGGGGCTGACGGACAAGATCAGAATTCATCCTAATGTGGCCTTCTACATAAAAGTATTACAAATTCAACGTACGCACCTTGGCATACAAGTCCTCAAACGTAGTAGGAGTGGATGATTGAGCATGGATGAGCTGATTGGATGAGTGGAATGGGGTGGAAGCCGGAACAGCGTTGTTGTTATTGCTAATGTGATCCATGGGTGGTTGCCCAGGGTGTTCCCGGTTATCATTGCTACTGCTTATGCCAAATGATGTCTGGACTCCTCCAAGGGATGCCAAGTTACCATTGTATAAATCTGAGCGTCGTGAAAAGGGTAGTGAGTGGAAACTGTCCCGGGCTTCCTCTTGGAGCTCTGCTGCCTCCGCCGCTGTTAATGAATCATCCATGTCCAGCTCATTCGGACTTGTTTTGGAAGAAGACATTCCATCTGAAAGAGAAGAGGAGAATTAAAAAATGTCTTTGGCTAGGTCCTTGAGGAGAACTCTCTTCAATTATATTTATTGGAAAATATTTTTTTGTTCTTTTATAAGTATCTATGTGTGTTTATAATTGTCTTTTTTCTTCTCCCTTACAATTAGTTTGAATAGCAAAAGAATATTGAACATTAAAAAATCTTGGATCCTTTTTTATATTAAAAAGTCATTTTAATAATTTGTCAATATTGACTCTTTGATTCCTATTATTTATTTTTTTATTGCTTTCTTATTGAACAAAAGAAATGTCTCCACTTTAATATTGGGTAAAATCAAAGCATTAGTTTTAAACTTCCGTGGATAATATTAAAAAATGCAATGGACTGTAAGCTTTTTCCATGACAAGTTTGATGAAAAAATTATCCTTAACGAAGGAAAATCCCTTATATCACGATATGTTGCAATTGGAATTTCAATGTAAATATTTAAGTACAACCCATAGGATATTTAGTATTATTAAAAACTTAATTTGATCTACCCTCGAAAAATATATATTGAATGTTTGATTCAATTTTGATTATCCTTTTTTTCTTTCGACTTGTTTTTTAAATTTAACAAAGTCGATGAAGGTTGTACAAAATACTCCCACAGGACTCCTATTGAGAACATACATAGTCCACAAAAAATTTCAATATTATCTTCTTCTTTTTTTCGATTAGCAGACCACAATTACATTTTCGAAAAAAGTTGTTTTTCATTAGGCTTTACAAATAAGTGATCGAGAAAGAGTCAAATCTTTAGTATGCATATTTGTCTGATATACTGTCTTGCAGTATCAATTTATTCCTGTCTTCTTCAAATTTAGTAGCGATTTATTTCGTCAAGAAAAGAAAATATCTGCTTTTGTCAGACGAAACATTAAAAAAAATGGTCACCCAAAAAAAAACATTCGATGATGAATATATTTCGTCTTCACATAGCTGACATAGTTAACTCTACTGACAAATATTGAATGAGTGAAAAAATGAAGATGCTGTTTCATCATAAAGTTGCTTTTATTTAATCCATTTGAGTATATTACCACAAGAACGAAATACAAGGTTTTGAGCTTTTTCATAGTTAAGGATATGATTTAATCGTTATTTCAACTCTTTTTTTCAAATAAACCATATTTATTTAATAAATGTGTCCTCTTCGACAATTAGGAATGAAGGATAAGGAGTTTTTTTACATCTCTACTAATATCCTTACCTAGGGACTGTTTCTTAGAGAGTCGCTGAGAGGGTTGAAAGGTGTGGAAAGTGGCTTGAGAGGCAAGAAAATTATCAACAACCGGAGCGAGTTTCACATAAGTATTCATGTCATCCAGAGGAGATGAAGAATAGTTTCCAAGGCCACTCCCTATGACATCATCCACATCTGTCACAATACGACTTCCTTGAATACATCCTCTCTTCTGAAAAATAAATGCAAAGAAAAATAAAAGAAAAATCAGTAAACGAAGAAAATAGATTTATTAAGTCTGTCTGTTTTACAAAACGGTGGTTCACATGACTATAGTTTAACATTATGCAAAGGAAGAGTGACCCATGTAAACTAGAGTGACTTTAAAAAATTTCTAAAGTATTACTATACTGCGTATAGGACGCACTTTCTTTAGACTTTATATATAAAATCAGATCTAATTTTTTTGAAAGATTCATTATTTTTATCAAAATTGTATAGCATACAATTTTCGTATCTTTTTCGTTTATATTTGAGGTTGTTGTTCCTTCGGTGATTTCACAAATAACATCTTTGTTGTTTAAAGGACATTATTAGGCATATATATACATTTGAGCCGTTATAAAATATCAACATAAATAAACTTGTTCTTATTTCATACATATGTAAATATTTTTACGTTTAACCAGCATTTTAAAAAGAGATTGTGAGACTTAACACTTATGTTTGTGAAAAAGTAGACTATTATTTTTTTGTTTGTTATATAATATGTCTTAAGGAACATATATCTTGATCTACAAAAACTGCCAAGTCCGCGACTACAGTCGAGTTGAAATGTTTTGAGTCCTATTTTAGAAATTACAATAGTTGTTGTCAAGTCAAATTTTATTAACATATTTAACGTCTGAATCCTAAATTAATTATTTTTTTTTTATTTAGAAATATTTTTATGTGGAACAAAATCGTACAAAAGTTCATTGATCTTGTTTTTATTTGATAATACTTACAAGATAAAAGATTAAAAGTTGGTAAAATGAAAAAATTGGAAAAAGGCAAAGTTTATTATCGAATGTGTCAATAAAGAAATTTAGACTTTTACAAAATAAAGATCATTTAAAGTTATGTATGTTAAAAAAAATCATTAAAGTTAAAACTTTTAGTTAATTATGTCAATTCGTTAAAATATCCTTAAATTATTCATCTGATATCCTTTTATATACTGGTTATTTCGGAAATAGCTTTTAATTATGTATAGGATCGAATCACTACTTAAAAGTTGTATTTCTGTTAATTTATTTATTACTGTAGCTTAATCACACTAAAGACAAAAGTCGACATCAAAGAAGTAAAAAGTTCAGAAATATATTAAATACTGAAAAGTTCTCTAACCTTTTTGTGATAAAAAGGAAGAGTTTATTACAAATTGCGTTGCGGTGGTCCTTATCTAGAAACGAAAACCGGGGTTTAGTCCGGTCACCCTTGTCATCCCTTAAAGAAGATAAAATATATCCCTAGTGATGTCAATGGTTTTTGTTCCTTGTTTTAATTATTCCGTTAAATAATCGAATAACTTCTAAGTTAATTTTGTTATATCTTCGAATTATAATAAAAAGATGAATTTTTCTTAATAAATATCTCATACATCTTATTTGGTATAAAAAGCATTGATATTTAAAAAAAAAATCGAAGGACAGATATGACCAGTCCTAAGACTGGACTCAACCGAATAAATATTGACTTTGACAATACTATTGACTAAATGCATGGAATATGAAGGTAAAAACTTGCTCGTCCATGATGAGTCATAAAATGTATAATTTATTCTTATAATAAAAATTATTTAATAAATCTTAATTTTTTTTTTAATTGGGAAGAATCTATGGCTGCCTATTAATCCAATCAGAGAAGAGAGGAAAAAAAGGACAATTTGTATGTTTTAGCTTTCTCGTTTGTTTGTTTTTTTTAACTTGGAGACTGAAGATTATTTAATTTTTTTCTACTACATTGAATTACATATATTCAAAACTGGATTGAGGATTTGTGTGTGCTTTTAAAGGAGACGGAGTGTAATCTTGAGGATTGATTTGCAGAGTTATAATTGTAAGTAGAATTGTGGATTGATATATGAGTTAATTATAGGCATTGTCCTTTTCTATTGCCTTCTACCCTCGTCATAGCAGATTCTAACTGAAATCTCATGAGAGCTAAGCTGCTTTCTTTCAAAACATTCTTTCAATCGTCAAAGTTACCGTACTGAATTTTAGTTACTATTTTTGAACATACCCAAAATACAATCGATTTTCATTACTAAATATAGACTAAAATCGACTGCTGAAGTAAAAACACACAATAAATTTGAGAGAAATGGATATATACTAAGGACCTTGAACCCACCTACAAGAATAAGAAGAGAGGCAATGCAATCCAGTCATTTATTGAATAAATCTCCTTTAACAATTTTATTTTATGATTTTCATTAAAAAAGAATTAGAATTTGATAATATAAATTTTAAAAATATTTATAGAAATATGTGAGTTATGTGAAATCAAGGATCAACGGTGGCTCGTATGCATGTAGGTATGCAATTTAGAATGGTAATCTATTGATTACATTTTATGGTCTGGAGATATTATACATAGAAAGAGATGGCAGGTAAAAGAATGGGTAAAAAATAACTTATTGCTACAAAAAAAGTAACGAAATATATTAACTCAAAAAAAAAAATAGGACCAAAAGTGATTATTACGAAACATAGGGGGAATCATCTTGCCTCAAAAAAAATTGAGCAAGTTATACATACATATCTTGCTTTCTCCTTATTTTTTTTTTTTTTTTTTTTGCTCCCCTTTCGATGTTCTCTCTCCTTTCTCTTTTTTTTTGTTATAAGAAAAAGGCCCTAGGCCTTGAAAATAATAATAACAATAAAAGGAGAGAGAGAGGGGAATAGTAGGCCCATAAGATGATGATGATGATCTTATTCAATGATATCAAAAGAAGATATTGTATGTAATATGTATGTCATTTCTATGCAATGCTTGTACAGGGGAAAAGATAGTGCCGTTCCTCTCTGATAAGATGAGATAGGAATGATACCCTTGCCTCACATTGGAGGAGGTCGTACTAGTAGTATTATGTACATACTAGCAAAAAAAAAAAAAAAAGCAGCTAGGCACATAATTCAAGCAAGCAAGTAAAAAAAAAAAGAGGAAGAGAATACTTTTTTTTTAAGTAAATGGAAAAATGACGTGAGAAAATATTTCATTAAATTTGTCTCTCATTTTTCATAAATAATATCATTGATACTTGTGTTGTTGTCTCGATATCAATATTTTCGTACCAAAAATGGTGATACTTTGTCGACTGAAAATATAACAATAATGTCCTAATATACTCCTACCTAAAGATGAAAATCCAATGTAGAATGGGCATGTTGTAAAAAAAAAAGAAACCAAAAATCAACATGGTTACTCTAACAATTTAAAGAATGTTTGTAAGGATGAAATGTTTGAGTTGTTAGCTACAATTAGCTGTGACAGCAGAGGAACAAATAAAGTAATATAAAAACAGGACATTTTCTAGAATTACTCCCGTGTCGATCTCCAATTCTACTATGGGTCCAACTAGGACTTACAATTACAACTCCTCAACAAATCCTCAAGGTTATGTTCTGTGTCTTTTATGGGTATACAAAAATGTTCAAACAGGTTTTGAATATAATTGAATCCATTTAGGAAAGGATGTTCACTACTCAGGAATTAAATAATAATCACAACTGCTCAGGAAAAGAAAATTTCTTCTTTATATCACCAATTACAAATTATCAGACGAGCTATAAAATAACCGGATTTTATCACTGCTCCTATAGTAGCGTTTGCAGGATATTTGTTTGGGCTGCGGTGGAGGATGGATTTGAGGATATCTCGAAAGTATCATCTTGTAGTTTTAAACAGCGTAAGTACTCTGGTACCAATATGGATAGGGTTGTAAATTATAAATACTTTTTGGCGTGCGAGTTATTTTGTTGTTGGCAACCTGAACTGTTTTTTATTTCCTAAAGTTGTTTCCATTAGTCTTTCAGAAGAACAAAGTATTCAGTTTACCCACTAGTGTATATTTGCTCATGGAGGCTTTGTTGGGAGGGGGCGGTTTATGAGGATTTTTGAACCTTTTGAATTTAGACTAGAATTGAAGATCAACATTTTAAATTGAAATAAAAAAAATCAAATAATTAATTTTCTTGTTAAACACAAAAATTCTTTTAATTGGGGGGGGTACACATCCAGCCAGCCCTCCCCACTGCGGACGACACACCTCAAAAACCTTATTATTCGTAACCTAAAAACACGTCTATGTATGTATATACAAAATAAAGACTTACTTTTGGAGTGCTGAGTAGACAGTTTCTCTCAGGAATGTCTTCTTTACTTATGTAAGGATCAATGATGCGACTCTCAATGCGAGATCCACTGAGGCATACCATGGAATCGTGGCTGAAAATATACAATTATTAATTAATACATACATCATATTTAAATAGATAGGTTGTGTGATATATCAGGATATAAATATTCATGTGTCCTAAATAATGAATAAAAATGTCTAGGGAGGAGCTACTCTAAGGGGGGGGCGGGGGAAGGAATAGGACAGTTCATCATTGTCAAATGTATGGAACAAGGGTGTTGTTATTTTCTACCAGTGTTTCTCAAGAAAAAGAAAAATTATACCAGAATGCGATAATTGAAATTTCCCAAACATTAAGGCACAGTTTTAAACAATTTTTTTATCTATTTTTATTAAATATATGTATATGTAGTGTACAAGTTGCAACTCGTAAATAGGTATTGAATCATGCCTTCTAAAACAAAGAAATTGCAACTTCTACGATCAAGTTATACTAGTTACAACTCGAACAAAATCCCAGCTAGGGCAAAACAATTTTTATATTTATACAATTAATTCGGTAACTTCGTATAAGGACCATTCGTATAAAACATTTCCATGTAAGGATATTGCGTATAAAAACAATTTCGTATAAAACTATTTTGTATCAATTTATGAGGAAACTTTAATAAACTTTATGGATTGTCATTTTGTACCCCGAATGTAGGGGGTATTTTCAGGCACTGCTGGGTACCAAAACGAGATGCAACTTACTGCCAAAACTACAAAAAAAATTAAGAGCCCCTCACAATCTCCCAACTGTACCCCGAATGATTGGTGATGTTTTCGGGTACCACCAGTTTTCAAAACGGGATGAAACTTAATGTTCATTCTTGAAAAACAATTAAGAGCCCCTCTTACCCCCCCCAATAGTACCCAGAATGTTTGGTTGTTGTTTTTTTGGGTTCTTATTGCCTTTAAATTATAATCTGCTATATATTCCTCTTATATGTTCGGGGGGTACAATTGGGAGGGGGGCTGTGAGGAGCTCTTAGTAGTTTCTTAAGTATCAGCGAGGGATTACATCCCTGTTTAGGACCTGGCAGTATCTGAAAATATCCCCAACATTCGAAGTACGAATGGGGGGGGGTTATAAAGGACTCTTAGTAGTTTCTTCAAGTATCATTGGCGGGTTGCATCCCGTTTTGGGACCTGGTGGTACCTGAAAACACCCCCAACATTTGGGATAAAATTGGGGGATGATGGGATCTCTTAGTAGTTTCTTCAAGTATTGGCGAGGGGTTTCATCCCGTTTTTGTCATCCGGTTGTACCTAAAACACCCCCAACATTCGGGGTACGATTGGGGGATTGTAAGGGACTATGAGTGGTTTCTTCAAGTATCAATCGTGGGTTGCATCCTTTTTTGGGACATGGCGGTACCCGAAAACATCTCTAACATTCGGGGTACAATTGGGGGGCTCTTAATAGTTTCTTCAAGTATCGGCAGTGGGTTGCGTCCCATTTTGGGATCTCTGAATATCCGAAAACACCCCAACATTCGGGGTACAATTGGGGGGGTTGTAAGGGACTCTTAGTAGTTACTTAAGTACGAATGACGAATTGTCCTTATACGAATATGTTTTATACGAAGTTAACAATTAACAATTAATTCCGTTTTGAACGAGAAGTAAGGAAGCTCATTTCTACCTTGTTCGAAAATTTATTGGATAAGAGTTATCTTTAGTATTGTTATAAGAGAAAGTTGAATGTCTTGACGTCTTATAGTCCATTTTCAATTTATGTGTGTCAAATTAAATTAAAATGGAAAACATACAGATTTTTATATATCAATTATCTTAACGTCAAGGTTAATAGAAATACAAAGTTATACTAAAGCCTTAAACCAAGTAGCGAAACGAGCACGAAAACAATGCACAGGTGAAAAATGTCTTGGTCGGAATTTAATTTTCTTATCCGCCAGGTGGATTTTTTTGGCTATTATTTGTATAATAACAAGTCTAGCTATAAACTAGAATGTATTTGTGTATTAATAAAAATGGCTTTGCTTCCCACTGTTGAATGATACCTAGGTACTGGAACATTAGTCTACATGATCTCCATGTTTTGGAGTAGTTCAATTTTAAAATACATCATACTCCTCCAAAACATGTAAGCGAGAAAGTTCGACTAAGTTGCCGACAGTCAGGAATATAGCCTTACCATCCTTGCTTTTGAAATTATTGGAAGAGATTAAGTTCGACGAAGCTTTTTCGTTCCCTTCAAAATGAGTCTTTGGATGATCACAAAGATATCTGCCCCCTTCAAGGATAGGTTGCAGACCTTGGAAATTAAAACATCTGTAGACTCCAAAAAATTATTCTTGTCAACGGCCAACTTATACAAGGTACCTTCTATGGGTATCCTGTATAAGTATAAGACGTGTTATTGTCTTCAGTAAAAATAAATTAATGAATTCATAGGAAAAGCGACATCTAGCAAAAAAATATATAAAATACTGACCATACTATTTTCTCAAGTTAACGGTCGCGTTTCGCTACTTGGTTTAAAGCTTTAGGTTATACCATAACACGTGTACAACTGGTGTTTGACTTCTACCACGCTTTTAATATTGACGTCATAGTAGATGAGGGGTTGTGTATTTTCCCTAACTCTGTTTTTCTTGCCTAGCAGTCAGTACGATACATTATACTGAAAATTCTAGCAATAGTGACGTCATAGACTATGAGTTGTTGCGTGTTTGTCAAAATCTGCTGGTCTTGCCCCACAGTCGGTAAAATACATCAGATTGAAAATTCTAGCAAGCCATATTACATGATGGTCTAGCCTATTATTTATATTAACCTTGTCTTATCGTAATTATGATTGATTTTCGTTTTTTTACATCTAGCTAAAGGTATACAAAAACTTGTCTTTGAACCAAGTTTTTTCCTCGTTGCTTAACTTGCTTTATTCTTCAGCTCTCTCGTATAAAGATAACTTATGAATAAGAAAAAATAGTAAATATTAAGGATATTTAAAATTGTTCTGCATAAAGCAAATTTTCCTCACAGCCAACCAAAGGTATAAAACAAATGGCGAAAAGCAATCTAGTATTAGAAGATGTTCTAGACTAAGTGAAAAAAAATTGCCCTCGCAGGATGTCACTTGTCAATTTAATTAAAAGAGTGAATTGATTGAAGTTAATGACAGTGTTATATTTATCAACGCCACTAGCAGACAAAAAGTTGTGGCTTAGCCCTCAATATTTGTTCACAAATATTGATCACGTAGTCTTCGTTTCGACACTTGGTTTATAAGCTTTGAGTCGAACTTGTAAGAAGCCTAATTTAGTTTATGGGACATCTGGATATTCTCCAGAGCGCAGAGTTTGAGAAATACTGCTCTACACATTAAAATAAGCACCTTTTCTTTTGCTTCAAATCATTACGAATAATTTGTGCCAAGAGCTGATTCGGCTCCAGGGGCTCTTGCGGCTGTTGTTGTTGCTGCTCCTCATTTATTCCGCAGCTTGGCAGTAAACCACTACACCCACCACCAATCTCTAGAGTCTCAGACTCCTTCTTTTCACAATAACAACTCCTATCTAATGAACTCTTCTTTCTCCGTGATTTCTCTTCTTCTTCTTGTTGCAGATCATCATCAGGGAGGCCGGGACCCTGATTCAGAAACTTTTCACTGCAGTGACATAAATGAGGGATTGTTGTTTTTGTTTATTCACAAATATTGTTTAAATACATGTATACCGAGTGTCACACACACATAACTATTGACCCATCACAAACTTAAATTATATCATAATCCATTTCTGGAATCGAATGAAGAAGTTAAATATTGATTTCTCTATTTTTTGTATATTATATACATTAGGTAGAGGGATTTGGAGGCAGTGCTATAACTACGGATGGGCATTAAGAGCCCTAAAACTATCCTTGTGCCCCCGAACTGAAATATAAGTCTACACATGATTTGAACTTTATTCTACTAAAACTGTAGAACTTTGAATACCCACTCTAGTCTCACTTGTCGCTCCTTAAATAATGTAAAATCTATCCCTCGTGACGTCATTGTGGGTATTTCTCCTTTCTTAATTACTCCGTAATTAAAAAAATAAATTATATAACCAATTAAAAATAAAATAGGTTTGTATTATTATGAAAATAGGAATACTTTTTGCAAGATATGAGCAATGCTCTTAATACATATCTCATATTTTGCTTAATAAACCATCCACGTTCATAAAAAAATTCCTAGGGCCGACTGTTAAGAACATAAGGCAAAATTATCGGGTACCCCTCTTCACCTATGCCAAACATTTCTGGCATATCTTATTAACAAAAATCTGCAAAAAGGTCGATTCCCTGGTTAAACAAGATTGAACTTGGTTTTCTTAGTCTTGATGATCTCCTTGATCACAGTTTAGCGATTTCTCAGTTTAAACACTCTTCTTAATATGGTAGAAAGTCCTTAAATTGACTCAACCTTATCAGCAACTTTCTTTTGGGGGATTTCCACGGAAGGGACAAGTTCTACACAACTTGGTTATTTATCTTTGAGTTATTCTTAATCTCACATACCCATAAGTATAAAAAAACAAAGTCAAATGTTGCCTACTTTTACATGTGGGGGACATCCGAATATCGACTCACACAAATTGGCATAATTGATCCACAAAAAATCGGACAATAGTTATTTGACACCCGGTATTTGGACTAAGAAATGTATGAATTATAAATGGGTCATATTTACCTGGATATGTGATGTACATGAGCCGCTGAATTTGAGCTGAGAAGTGAGGGTGAGTCTGAGGAAGAATAAAAAAAGTTGGATGAATGAAAAATAAAACACTAATTAATTTATTTGTTCAACAAACATATTTTTTTTTAAATCTTTAGAAGGATTAAAAATATCATTCTCATAAAGAATAATTATACCAACATATTCTATTCCAAGTTCTGAATTAACTCAATTAAAAGATCTTCAAATAAATATGAAAGAAAAAAGAAAAGTTTTATCTTTCTCAGGCAATGAATATATTATTTAGGTATGAGTGAAAATACCTACGAATTTCCTTCTACACATACCTACATACATGGTAGGAAATATAAAATAAAAGATTGTAAAAAATAAAAAATTTAGGAAAATATTTCAATATTTTCTATTGACTAAACATTATATTTATTATACCAAATATGATGTAAGAATGGGACTAAAAGGAAAAGACCCTCCCCTATTAAATTTATTAATGGCCTTTCAGAAGGAGGAGCAGTCCACACAAAAGAGCCCCATAATAAAATGAAGATGTCACAGATGGTGTGCCTCATCAAATAACAATTAAAAAACAATTACATATATGTTATTTCCTAATGATAAAACAATGAGCCTCTTTTAAAAAAGGTCAATGAATAAAGTTTGTATTAGTCTGATAAAGTTTGTTTGTTTTTTTATCTACTATTTTCTAAGGCTCATAGTCGCTTAAGCTCTTGAAGAGAGCCCCTCAATATATATATAGAAATGTACTCAAAAAAGACGGAGAGTAATTCTGAGGCATTTTTACGTAGTTATAAGTGTAATTCCTGGTTGGAAACGGAATATAATTAATAATCGATGTTGGAGTAATTCCTGCCTATTCTTTAATAGATACTGAGTGGCATTTGTGTTTATTTCATAGCAGATTGTGATAGCTAATCCAATAAATTGTCATGATACTTAAACGGCTCTCATCACCAATTCTTCTTTTTTAATTTCCTTTGATTGGTCAGATGGAGTTGCACTGATTCAGATTAAGTAAACATTATAGTATTTCAGCATCCGGAAGGACCATCACGAATACTGATTTTAGGAATTTTTTTCAAAAAAAACACTAAAAATGAAGTATTTCGAAAAATTATATTTTTTCATAAAAAATTTCAAAAATTACATTTTAAGGGGAAAAAATACAAATATAAAATTTGATATTTAAACAATTTTCAAAATCCATATCTATTTATAAAAATAATTACCAAAATCCACGGCTATTTACAAAAAATTCTTCAAAAATTGTCCAAAAATCCACATTTGTTTACAAAAAATAAAAATTTTTGGAAAAAACCCTATGCTGTTCTAAATAAATAAATTTAAAATTCAAATATTAAATTTTCTTCCGAAAAATTTGAAAAATACGTAGTAATCTAGAGAAAAATAATTTTTTCGGGAAAAAATTTGGAAAAGAAATATTGACAAATTAAATTTCAACTATTGAAGCTTTTATTTCATAACTTAGAAAAGTAATAAATAGTCAAATGCCAGTAGTAAATAAGAATCGGAATCGTAAATTAAACATTATTCTTCTGATGCCGATCCTGATTCCAGAAAAAAAAACCGATTGCTCGATTTATCATCCTATCACTTCTCTGAAGTACATATAAATACTGTATATTTCCTTCTCTGGGAACGACCGAGACGCACATTAAGTTTATATGTTTATTGCTATCGAGTGCGTTGTCCATTGAGCTATATTTTTCCTCACACATATTCTACAAATTGTCAGAGTTACCAATGTTAATAGAAATATAAGGGATATATCATAACATGTGTACGACTTATATTTGACTTCCACCACGCTTTTTAATATTGAAGTCATATTGGTGGTTCTGTGTTTTTTGCAGTCGGTACGGTACATCAAATTGAAAAGATTATATGAGGGTCTAACCTTATATTTCTATTAACCTTGAGGTTACCAAGTTTATTTTCAGCGGTTGTTTTTTGTTTGACCTATCGATGGCTCATATCTTTATAACCTACTTATGATTGGGGATGGGATTTTGTAATGAAAAGGTACAGTTTAGAGACTATAAAAGGAAAAATGGTTAGTGAGTGTCATTTTTTTTTTCTTTTCGGGTCATTTTTAAACGGATTGTCGTGGTACTAACATATATCTCGCATAAATAAAGAATACCTTTGGTATATTTTTTTTAAATATGTAAAATATTTAAATAATATTTTTTTATGTTCCTTTAATTGGTCAAATGGAGTTTCACTGACTAATTATAAGTAAAAATTTACAGTATTACAATTACTCAATCTGGCCTAAGAATCATATGTATTTGAAGTCAATATACATAAAGTATATGTACTTTTCTAGGAACGACCAGGGTGAAAACCTACGCATATTGAGTTCAAGAGAATAATTTCTCTCAAGTGTTGTCAATTGAGCTACGTTGCTTCATTAAATTATGTATATTTTATTATTATTATAATATTTTCACTAAACTAATGCTATTTTAAATGTAGAAGATTATCCTATTAATAGAAATAATTAATTTTCTCTCCTCAAACTTAGGCAACACAGATCAGATATAATTCATTATTATCATAAGTCCTTCTTTTCCTTATACTCTACAAAAGTCCTATCCCTACTTAGCATTGATCAAAAGTCCACAATAAAATGGAATCGCCATAGCTAATGGACAAGCCGCTTGGGAAAAGTTACTCTCTTGAACTTAATGTGTGTATGTTCGCGCCCAGATGATTCCTAGAGAAAGAAATATACTTTATGTACCTGGATTTCACCTAAAGATTCCTAGGTTAGATGGAGTAATTGTAATACTATAATGTTTACTTAGACTTAATCAGTGTAACTCCATCTAACCAATTAATGAACATTAAGAAAGAAAAAAAGTCCATAGTAAAATAGAAAGTTAAGTTGTTCAGAAATCAGATGTGGATTTTTCAGATTCCTTCGCGAATACATTTGTATATTTATGTATATGAGGCACTTCAACATAAAAGCCAGGTAGAATATTTATTTATTTTTTTCAAATTGAGTATGCATTACATTAACATCCTCCGATAAATTATCCTACATTTCTACAAACAAATCATTCTTGTAGACCTTTTGGGTGTATCGCAAATAGCAATTGAAGGAGAAAAAATTCATTTTCACAATTAGATAATTATAACTTGATATAGGATGATGACTCAAAAATTAGAATCCACTTTGAGGCTGTCTAGCCTCAGTTCTAAAAGTCTGACAATTTTGTACTTGACACCATTCGAAAGAATCAGACAAAAAGATAAAATTCGATGTTTTTTCAAAATCGTTCTTTGAATAGAGTTTTGTTTTTTTAATTTATATATTTTTAGCAAACATTATTTGACTTGAGGTAACATTTTTCTTGTACGTAATTTAATCAATATGTGCACTTTTTTACTTTCAAAAACGCTTTTAAAAAAAATCATTCAGATACAGCAATATTTCATATGGATAAGATATAATCATTTTAACAAAAAAAAATTTAAAAAAAGTGTTTTTAATACATTTCTATATTTTGACTTAGGTTGACTATTTTTAAATTTACAAATTCAAGGGCTAAGTGAAAAAACGCAAATCTAAACATTAATCAATATGCCTCAAAATCTTTACTTTTTATTTTTTGGAATATTTTCCTCTAATTGAAGGACCGCTCTAACGTAATAAAATGTTTACAGTCAAACCTGGGCTAACAGTGACTTAATTTAAGTGTGGCTATATCTACTGTAGTTTGAATATTGGTGTATTATTTGTTGTCGTGAAAGAAAATCTTTAAACTAATCTTTGAAATCTGAGTAAAGATAATTATTAAATATATACATGACCATTTTATGCGTGAGTGGACTTTTGGCAAAAAAAATTTATGCCAAAGGTCATTTCACCGAAGGATAATTTGACAAGCTACTTTTTGCCTAAGGGCAATTTCTCAACCCGATATTTAACGAAAATCCTTTTGGCCACAAAATGATATATACGATTGTATATTTTAATTCAGTTTACAATGATAGAATGATAAATAGGTATTTTTCATATGTTTTTTGTGAAATATCAAATAGGTAAAGTAATTAGTCTTATTTTGGAGAAAAATATTTTTTTTAAATTATTTGGGCACAACACAGTGGAATGGGATTGATCAGAGAAATTAAATATAATTTTTGGGCCAAATGTCCGTTGGGCAAAATGTACATCTATTCGAGCAATTTTCCTTTGGCAATATGTTTTTGGACAATTCTCCTAGAACGAATTTTAGGAACTGTATTATAATTTTGTAGGAAATCAGATCAATCATCTGCCAAGAATAAGGAAACGCCCTTAAAGCTATAATTTATTGATGATCAGTGTGACAAGTATGTAGACTTAGGATCTTAGGATTTCACCATTTTTTTTTTTTTTTTATAAATGATTTATAATTTTCAAAAAATATGAAAATTTAAAGTTTTATATGAAATGTCACACTCACGTGAAAGCGAAAACTCTGCATGATCTATCAAACTATTCTTAATTGATAGAGTGTAAATATATTCTATATATATATAATCTATTTTTATTTATCAATTAATGTAAATTAGTCATTGCTTAGAAAATTAGGCCTTTTTGAATTCAAGTTTGATACTTTGTGACGTCAAATTTCAATTTCCATTGTTTTGAGGCTCGTAACATCAAAGGTAACTTAATTTTCACTTATTCTCTTGAAGTAAATGTGAATAAAGTATATAAACAAATACGACCTAGCTCATAAATGAGCGTAGAACGCCATTAGTATGAAAATAATGAAATTGTAAACTTTATTTATAGCATTAAGAAATTAAAATTTTATTCTGAAAATCTTCTGCTTCATTTAAAAGAAAAAATAGAGAATAATTCTCTGTATGTATCTATGCGTACATTTTTCAAAAAGAAGATTACAAGGTTTAAAGAAGAAAAAATATTTAAGTAGAACTGTCGTTTGCTCAACTATAATATTATTGTCAAAAATCATTTGTCTTATTCTTTTCTTTTTTTTTCTTCTTCTTCTCTATACCTTATAACCTTATTTTTTTTAAATGTGTGCAAAGATAGATACCAATATGCAGCAAGAAAAATTCTTAAAATTTAACAATCTTTATTTTTTGTTTTATATTAAAGAGTTGTGTTTTTTTTTTTTTTTTTAATTATTTTGAGAAAAATCCTAATTAAACGCCGCCATGTAATTGAAAGCCAAAACAAATGCTACTAGAACCATTTCTTGAGCCTTAAAAGCCTACAAGAAATTTTTTAGCAAAATCCATTAATTTGTTTGAGCGTACAAACGGACAAACACACCTACATTCGCATTTAATATACATAAAAAGTAGTGATGGGATGATTAATCGGAATCGGAGATTGAAGAATCGGTGTTTTTACTGGAATTGGGATCATCATTTGGAAAGTAATGTTTGCTAATCCGATTCTTATTAATTATTATTTATTACTGAAATTTAACTATTTATTACTTTTTTAAGTTATGAAATAAAAATACACCCTCCCCCAAATTAAGAAATTTTTCATTTTTACTAGAAAATGTAATTTTTCTAGTTTTTATGAAAAAAATTAATATTTGAAAAAAAAAAAAAATCCTAATTTTTTATTTATATGAATAGCTTTGGATTTTTGAATTTTTTTTGGCATAAATGATGATAAATTCCCAATTTATCCTATTTTTTACTTTCAAAATACAGGGTGCGGCAGCACAACGTTCTTTTCCTAAACATGTTTTAGAAATCAAAAAAAGATTTATTTATGTTTCAAAATGGTAGTACACATTTAAAGTTATAAAAATCATATCAGATAGGTGACATCCCTCATTGTCGATACGCTGAGTAAACCATCATTTGGTATTATACTACACTGTAATTTTTTTTTTTTTTTATCTTTGGATTACTTTTTATTGACATATTTTATTTGGGATAATTATTTTATACAAAAAGATGAAAAATTTAATTGCAAACAAATCTTATCTTGTAGTTTTAGATGACTCGTTGATTTTTGTAATTAATAATTGGTATTACCGCAAAAGGTCTTAAAATTGTTGGGTTTTCAAAATAAAATCCAATTAGTCGATCTGAATAAAATTAAAATTTCTTGCATAAAATCGGATCTGATGGAACCAATTTTAGCTCTTCACAATTATTACTAATGGAGTTATTTGTGTTCAAAATTTTTTGCTCATTTCAAACTAATTTCAATTAATTGAAAAAATGGTCTTTCTATATTAAAAATTGAAGATATTTTCATGAATCACATAAATAAAAAGTCTTGCGCTAAATTACAATTAGTTAAATTTTATAAAATATTATGTGAACCCCTTTTTGACGATATTTATTATCAACAGGAAACGTTTGTTCCTCATTACTCCAATACTTGATGGAAACTAACTGTATTTTGAAGTAAAAATTAAAATCTCACCTTTAGATTGAAACCACGACCACCCACTACTACTTTTACAGCCTGATTGTCATGCATTGTAAAAAAAAGAAGCTATGTTGCTGCACTCTGTGTATGTAAAGATCAATTATTTCATTAACAAATGATTTCGGTAAATAATAATGAAAATAAATAAGGCTATGAAAGATAAAAATTTGTATTTAGGTTTTAATTTCACTTTATTTCTTTTTTATTATAGGCCGGGAGCGCATATTTTTAACTACTCACAAGCAACTTTAGAGCGCTCCCTGGTTAGTCTATAAAGAAAGTATTGTTTTTAAACGTTGCAAGTTGAGGAATTAATAATGATATGACAGGAATAGTGAATAAGGACACGTAAATATTAAACTTTCTTCAAATATACAGGGTGCCAACTTATAATATTATTATTATTTTACAAGCACGGGAGCCAGTTTTTATGTACGTATTCTTGGCGTGGTAGAAAAATGAACAACTACTGAGATTCCTTATCTCTAAGCATCTTGCTCTTTATATTATATATGGTACCACTGTTTATGTTAGCTCCTATTATTCATGATAAAACTACAAACAATCTTACTCATGCGTTTTTCCAAATCCTCACGCCTCCTTTGCCGTTTTCGATCACTAGCAGTCAAACATCTCCACATGGTTGCACTAAGAAGTAGAAAGAGTAGTAGAATAATTCCTGCCGCAGACCCGATATAAAGAGGAAATTCTTCCTCCGAGATGGACCAGGAACCAAGACTAAGAGTCAGCGGTGTAGGGGCTGATGGAGAGGATGAGTCATCAAAGGAGCCTGTCCCTTGGAATGTATTCGCAACAATGTTATTGAAGGAATTGGAGGATGAGGGTGGTGATTGTGAGGGTGAGAGGGAAGTGAAAAAGAGATTGGATGAGGATGTATAAGAGGGTGTGGCGCTTGCAGAGGACGAGGAACTGAGTGTAGAGGAGGCCCGAAGAAGTGGAGATGCCGTTGTGGTTGTGGAAGTTGTAGAGTCCTAAATAGAAGTAAATTTTTATTTTAAAACAAAATAAAATATGGGAAAATATGTTTAGAGAACAACATTCCACATCAAATCACCATTGCTTGTCACCCCAATAACACAGAGTTCATTAAATTTAATATAACCTAGCAGAAATACACGAAAAATCGCAGATTTTTTTTTTTTGGTTTCGTTAATTAATTAAACTTTCTTGCCATTTGAAAGATATAAAAGGCCCCAAATTAAATATTGACAAAACATAAATTATTTTCTGGTTTTATTTTTATGATGATTTGTTCAGTATAATATATTTTGGCTTGTAAAACCCTCCCTGAAAGAAACAAAGATGGTTCATTAGATTTAAAAATGAACTATCCAGTCTCATTCTATCATTTTAAATTAAATTTAGGTCAAAAAATTGGCAAATTTAATTTGACGATGTTACTAGGGACGCAACTAAGTATTTACTTGCCAAATGTTAGGCTAATTAATTTACTCGTTTTTTAGCTTAACCCGAAAACGAAACTGTGATACACACATAAGCGATTTTAATTAATATAAAGATTAGTTATACTTTGTATTGAAGTTTAGATCGTAGGATCCGCAATTAATCGGATTGTATATTTCAACAAGCAGTTCCAACAAAAATTCCGTCGTATTAGTTAAGATTTTAAACTCTTTAAATATCTCATTACATACTTTAAAAAAAGTGAGCCCCTTCTAGGGATCTGAAGTTTTATCCAATAGCCTAAAAACTCAATCAAATCAACCACTTCGCAGGCCTCTATACCACAAATTTAATTTCACACACATTTTTTGAAACATAGTTAGTTGAAGATGACAGATTTCACCTTTTCTGTGACAAATTATTTTATAAATTGTTGGGGGGGAGATATTGGGTATTATTTAAAAACATTACCACATACTTTAAAAAAGAGTTTAAAAGGTAATGTATTTATGAGTAAAAAGGATTTTAGGCAATTTTGTAAATTTTTACCTGTTTACAAAATTAATTTAAGTGAAAAAAAAGGATTATAGATTTAGAATTTAAACATATGGCCTATTGACACAAAAACACGATAGAATGATCTTTCTCAAATAGGAGTGTAAATTATATTTCAAAGAATAATGAATTATATTTATTTGACTGATCAGCTAATTGCATTTAAAGTAGTTATAATTGATCCTAAAATAAAGAAAGAAAGAAAAATTGATAGATTTTATGTAAAAAGTTCGATATCAAGGCCAATATAACCCTTTTAAAAAATGTAAAGGCTCTAAACTAGATCTAAAACTCTTGGGAATCTTAAGGAATTAGAAAATTTTCTTTTTTTTTAATAAATCCTATTTGATAATTGTGATAGAACGAAATTTAAAGAAGGACGGATATTTTATTTATATAAGTAGAAAATACAAATCCTCTCCATCACTTACACATCATATATACAAGGATTTATTAGAAATGAATTATATCATTCCATGACTAGTACACAATAATATAATTAAATTGATAAATACTTTTCTTTTAATATTTGACCAAAATTATGTGAGACTTAAATTGTTCTCTCATTTTTAAAATATATTCTGTATAACCAATCCATATTTAGCATAAGTATAAATATTTTAATAAAAACGTGTATTTAATTGACATGTCCCAAATTTGGTACATCAGGCACAAAGACATGTATAATTATATAGTCAAGTATGTCACATTAGGCATAAAATTGTAAAATGTCATAATATGTATTCATTAGTCGATACTACATAAAATAGTGATAACGTGAGCACATAGCACAAAAAAATTATTAGAGTGGATTAAGAGCAATCAAAACACGTGGACACCTATAAATTTTTAGATGTAACTGAAATATCAAGCATGTTTTTGTGCAATAAACAGTGCCATTGTTGTTCCAAATGTGTACTTAACCGGTATGATACGTTTCTAACAGATGCCTTCACAATTATTTGATTTATAATTAATTTTCCAAATGTGACAAGCGTTAACTCATCCCATACATTTGAATACAAAGTCTAATATCATAGTCAAATATGTGTATAAAATATTGGGCTTTATTCAGGGGTGTTGCTATTTTTCAAAAATGATTCACAACATTATATAATTACTTTGACCCCCTTAAAAAGGGCTTACAATTGGGGTTTTCGTCGTTTCTGTATTTTTGTTCAAGATTTCCTATACATTAACGGACCACGTAGGTATAAAAATGGTAGTTGAGGGTAAAGCCTTTCTGTGATTTGATATGAAATTACCGGTGTATGAATTTTACCTCAACCATAGAGGCCACGAGAGTCACAGACTCTCTATAAATACTTCCTTCCAGTTTATGTCCATTCTTGGCGAGGAGTCTTTCGAGATCATTCACTGAAGAAAATACATGTAAAAAGAACGGATATAATATTAATGTATATATTATTTATAAATTCGCCAATGTTTAACGAAATATCATTTTATATTATCTCATACATAAAAGTATGTATGTACATATATATTTAGAAACAGATGGTTTGGTTCCAAAAAGGAAGAAAAAAAGAAGGGGGGAAGAAAAAAAAATATTTGGCAGAAAATAATAGAATTTTTCCCTTTCGTTTTAAATCCCAAGTTTCTCCTTCTGTCTATTTTTTTGGTGTTTTTTTTGTTTTTCTTAGAGAAGGATAAATGTATACATATATATATACATAATATGTACGGTGTACAAGTTGTAACTTGTATAAGCATATTATACAAGTTAAACATGAATATTTTTAGATGAAGTATTTAGAGTGGAAATAAAATCAGGATAATGCAATAGAGTAAAACCTTGAAATACAATTTTAATTCTTTAAGAACGTTCTGGACCATAAATAGGAATCACATTTTTGTACAGAAACAAAAACTGTTTAGTGTTAAGAAAAAGAAAAACGAGTCGGATATTTTCTCTTTGTTTTATTTTCCTTAATTATTTAATAAATTGTCGTGTCGTTAACTTATCTCTCTTAAGAAGCATTATCTCCTATCTTTGATATAAAATGTTTAAATTTTTTTTTTTAAATGAATATATATGCACTTAAATAAAATATAATTTTTTCCCCGCACTAATGCAGATTAATATTAAGTGTATGTACTCTTCTTTATAGCAGTAATCAATTGATCTCCCTTAAATCAAATAGTAGACAAATGATGCTAACAAGGGTTTTAATTCAGTAGTGCCCTAAGTCTCACTCCCGCCTTCTTCTTGCACTGTACAAAAATCCTATACCTAACCTAAAAAAGTACTTAGAACAGCTTTTCCTTTCCATCTTCAACTCTAGACTAGTTTATGTTTATTAAAAAAAAAACAACTCATATCTCAATAGAAATTTTGGCTTAGAATTCATTTCGTATCTCAAAAAACTCGTTATAGAGGGCTCTCGATAATCCATATATTAATAATTTATTTTTTAACTTTTTTATTCGTAAAAAATAAAGCAGGGCTTGACGGTCATTAAATTTACCACTAGTCAACAGAGCAGATCATAATCCAGAATAGCACAAATATTGGATTATTTTTGGACTAGTAGAGGACTAGTATAAAGATACTTTTGTTTTAGAATAAGGAAATTTTTGGGAGTAAAAACTATACAGGAACTCCCTAAACAACAAAGAATGTGAAGTATTGCTAAATATGTCTTGTAAAAAAATATATATTTAACTTAAAAATCACCCATAATATTTGTCTTATATGATTATTCGACGTATGAAACTTTAACATAAGGGAACACTTATGGTTTGAAACCAAATTCGTTTGTTTATAATGTATATGAGGTATTACTTAGCCAAACTGGCTAGACACCAAGGGCGTCCGGAGGATTATATATTTTGGGGGAGGGGAGGGCTCGAATTTTTTTTTGAAAAAGTTGAAAAATTTCAAAAACTGAATTTTAAATATTTTTTTTTTTTTAAATTCTAGAATCCACAACTATTCAAAAATCATTAAATTTTTTTGACAATAATTTCAAAAATCCCCAGCTGTTAACAAAAAAAATGAGGGGAAAATTGGGGTCCCTCCAGCCCACCTCCTGCAGACACCTCTGGATACAGGTCACTTTGAACAAGCCCAACTGTTTTTTTACAAGCCACGGGCTAATGGGCTAGCGTGGCTGTCGAGCCCAGATTATAAGACGAAGAAATTATAAGTTGTATATACACAATATATAAATATACTTATAAATGTCGTGTACAAATTGCGTTTTCTTTACATTTTTAACTTATATAAACACGTCTTGTAGTGCCTTATTTAATTACAAGATCAGTCATTTTAATTACAAACTATTAATGGATATTATCATTTAATTAGATTTATTAAATAAACTTACTTTTTCTTTATTTAGGAGTAATATAACCTTGGTCAATATTTTCTTATGTGCTTCAGAGTATGTACTCCCACTGATAAATTAGTAAATTTTATTTATGAAAAGTCAAAAATTAAATCATTAATACCATATGAACCATTGATGGTCACATCCATGCCTTTATTGTATGTGTGAAACCCCGCCTAAAATCATTGTCCCTAATAAATTGAGATATGAATTTCAATTTCTTCCAAAGTTATTGTCAATTATGCGTTTTTAACGTTTTGTTTTACTTTGACCACTCAAAATTTAATTGTCTCTTGTTGACATAATATAAAATCTATCCACAAAGATTTATAAAAATCGGTATTTAACTTTTCCTTACAAAAAAAAACAAATGGAGGTATTAAATAAATATATTCAACTATGCTGGCAGCTCTAAAAAGGCCCGAAATTAGTTAGAAGCTGTTTAGTAGTTCTTCCAAACTATGGGATGATTATTCCAAAATTGTGGAGAATTGTTCACAGCTTATAAAAAACAATCTAGATTCAACCAATCAACACTGATAAGAAAAAGGAAACTTTTGATAAGAAAATTTCAGATATTAAATTTTTTCAACAAAAAAATTCAAGAAACCACAACATTAACGAAAAATTAAATTTTTTTGTAAAAAAAATTCAAAATTCCACAGCTGTTTACAAAGAATAATCATTTTTGGGAAAAATTTTAAATTAAAATTTTTTTTCAGAAAAAAATCCGTTGCTATTCAAAGAAAATTAATTTTTTTAGTAAAAAAAAAATGACTAAATTTTTGTTGTTATATCACCTCTAGCCAAGACCATTCAGAAGCCCCTGTTCAGTAGTGGATAACAAAGAACAGGTTACATTTTTGAGTTAGTGATGTATCGCCGTATATTGGATTATCCTTTTCACATGTAGAACTCTAAATTCTTCATATAAAATACATCAGCTCATTTTATGTTGTTTGCAACTTGTACACAACTTACACAGATTTGGCTACAATTTATGGCTATATTGCCTTTCATCAAAGGGTTTCTTCATTACATTGAATGTCTAATTTAGTAAAAATATATACATCTCACACGTATATATATTTAATTTATTACTATGTATAAATAAAAAACTGGGCAAATATTTATTGTTTTTGTGGGTTTTAATTAATTTTTTCCTTCTTTCTTTTATTTGCACATTGAGATATGATTATATATTTGTGTTTCTTCTTCTTTTGCGTAGTATTTTCTACAAAACTCATATAATTAGGGTTTTAACTCGTTAGCATTTTTGTATATAAAAAAAAAAAAACCGAAAATGAACAATGTGATTAAAGAAATAAAAACAAATCCGACTTCGTAACAGACAAAGGTAGGAATCACCATCTGTTGTCGATCCTCAATACAACTCCGAGTCCAACAGAGACTTACCAGTGTGTAGCTAGGGGCGTCCACAGGGAGTGAGCTGGCAAGATATATATTTCCCCTCCTCCTAAAATGACAAAAAACCCTCATATGCCAATTAAACAGGTACTGTAGGTATTGACATCATATGATCTAATAAGATATATTAATTGTTTACAAAAATTGAACCAGCTTCCAAAATGACAGCTACTCAAACTATTGAATTGAAGCATGATGTACGAGAGTGTTCGGCACAACACTCTTGCCGAACTTCAGCCTAATTCAGAGGAGTCTGTCACATCCACTCTTTCATTCTTTAAGTAGAATTGACTCAAATTGTTTTTTGGTCAAGGCTAATTGCATACATATTACAGATATGATGAGGCAATTCATCGTATATTAAATGATGACCAGCAACGTTATCTATGCAATAATACAAAAAATATTGCAACTTGCTCTCCTTGCGCCATACAAAAAGTATAGCAGCAACGAATTACTTGTGGTACTACAGGATATGATATGCTACTTCCACAAAGATTTCCTCTACCAAGTCTAAGGGCATTGAGAAGACAGTTGAATGTTTTGGACTTCAATTTTGGTACTTTAGAGGATGTAATTACTTTGTAGAAGGTAGTTTTAAATTTATTGTATGATATATTTATTTTACAGTTTATAAAGTGAAAGTTCAAAGGTGATTCCATGCTCCTCACTGATCTGGAGGATATATCTCAACAGTTTCATAGAAAATTGGAAGTTAACTTTAACTGAAAAATTTCTATTCGTTTCCCTGAACTTGAATAGCTCGAAAATTTTCTTTAACTCACTTGTGTTCGTAGAATTATCAAATCGTCATGTCCCCAATGCCTAAAGTGTTATACTAAGGACTATAATGATTGCTCTTCTTTAAATTTACGTTCTAAAGAAAGGTATTTTCTTGGAAAATTCATTCATTTATTGTAGCAGTTCTTCAATTTCATTTTTTGAAAAAGCTAGATATACACATTTGAAAACTACAATCCAAGAATATGCAATATGAACAATCCTATTCATGAGATATCTTCATCAGTGCTGACATATATTTCCAATGAGTTTATTACTTCTTGTCACCTTGAAGCATTGGGTAAAATGGTAAAAAAAATTGTCATTGTAAACTACACTTTTATTGTAGAGAGAAAAATATATAATTTGAATGTACTTCAAATGTCTTAGTGGCAAGTTAAATATTTTTTAGGCGTGAACTCTATCATTTTTATTAACATTCTAATAAGTTCTGTTTACTCCAGGATTGTAATGTTAATCTTAATGATATTAGTATATTAAAGATGTAGAAATTTGGATAAATTAAAATAAATATAATAATAACATTTTAGGTTTGTTACTTTAACGAAAGAGAAGCGGTGCTTTTAAGGGACGTCAAGTTGTAAGACAAACGTTTATTGCACTTTAAAATTAATATTATAAAAATACTCAATTCAAGCATTTTAAAATTTATTTACTACAGAAGCATTTACAGCTGAAAAGGATACCCCACAGGGGTTGGAACCTTTTACATAAAGAACAATTTTGAATTTTATAAAGTCATCAAAAGGCCATAGAAAAATATTATTACAAAAAAGTATAATGACTACATCAATCCATAATAATATTAAGCCCCATGTGAACACATTTCCAGATTTTTTATTATTAAAATAATGTTAATAGAATATTTGTTTAAGGGAGTTCACCAAGCAAAAAAGACAATGTAGATTGTACATCACCAACTCCTTTTTTGACAACAAAATTAGTTATACAGAGCATGTTGTATTTATTGACCATGACATTGATTTAAATACAACTAACTAGCCTGTGACATCTCAGAGAAATGACAAATGACATTTTTTCCTCATTGTGACTCACATATTACAATGCAAATTAATAGCATAAGCTAATCAGCTTAGAGAAGCTTAGTTTTCTTGACGTTCCATTAAAATATCTGCAAGCAACTATAAGAGGGAAAGAAATAAATAAGTACAAATCCCATTCCATATCAAGCAAGGACATAGGCAGGAATCAAACCAATGTCGATCCTCAATACTACTCTGAGCCCAGCATGGGCTTACATTAATAAATCCCCATCAGATCATTTTTACTACTCTACAGCAATCATAAAGCACTCCCAAAGTGTAACAATAAAAAAAACATAAAAAAATCATATGGTAACCCTGACAATTTGAAGAATGTTTTGTATGAGAGCATCTTAGCTGTCATTAGCAATGTATTGAACCTCTGATATATATTTAATCTGCAAATGCCGAGTAGTTTTTCTCTCTGCATATGAGAAATCTTGGAGCTTTTCATCAACTTTTATTTTATCATATCCCAAACAATAATACGACTCAAAAGATGTTCAGAGCGTATGTAAACAATTTTATTCCTATCAATAGTCAATGTGATAACTTTTTTTTCCTATTGATATGTCTGCCGCCCCTTTCCTACTCTTTAGGAAACACGATAAATGGTAGTAGATATTATAGTAACTTTTTTTTTCAAGGGTGTAGATTTAAAATAGTATACTATATACATAAACCGTCGTATAAACTTAATTTACTCTTTTATCTTAGTATTTCTTTAGCGAGTTTCTTTTCTAATTTCTGACTGGAGTCTTCCTATTTTTTTGGAGGGGCTAAAGCCCCTAGCCTTCCGTCTGTGTGCACCACTGCATATGCATGAATTAAACTCTCTCTTTCAAAGTAACAAGTTACTTTTCAAGAATTAAATAATGGTAATAAGAGCTTTGGAAAATAAAAACAGGGTTCATTTTCCCAACTGCAAAAACGTTTACATATAAGTAAATGCTTAAAATTTACATCCCTACAAATCAAAGGTTCACAACTTGTTGTCAGAATCAAATAACACTAATCGAATAAGTAAGTGGCAACCCTCCTCAAACATCATCTTTGCGACCTCTAAATTATGTGAACAGCTTAACTTACTAACAGCAACATGGGTCTAAGTAACAAATATCTCATGTTCCATTGAGTGCTTTGTTTAATGAATCTTTATTCAATCAGGATTGGGTTTTTGGGTTGTGTGAAGACTGAGTGTTTTTACAACTATTGATCCAGGAGAAACCCCTGAGGAGATGGATGATGATCATGAAAGAAAACATACGTTGTTGTATGTATTTACATATTATTATTGTGTTGTCGAATGTTCCTACGTACTCGTACATATGGAAAAAGATGCTTTGGAAAACCCCTCCCCTGTTAATTGAAATAAGTAATAGTCAGTAATGTTAATCTGTTTTTTCAGTCCCCTTATTTATTCTCCTGTCAAATATTGTTTAAACTAATTAGTCAGAATAAAAGGAAAAAAAGAAGAAGACCAAAATAAATATATCAAAACGTATATTAAAGAGTGTGTGATGAGGGAGGGCTTATAGTTCAAGGGTTGTGGCCTTCAAGTCCTTCTAAAAGAGAAAATGGAACACATCTTTTAACCTCTCATGATTAGAGGCTGGTATTTTTGTAGTCGCAATGACAGTACGGAATGTGAATTACGACACCCATTAATATGAATTAATGCTTTAAAGAGTAGAATCTGCTACATTTAGATTAACATTAGTGAATGGAAAATATTATAGCTATATTTTAAAAAAATATCTCTCTATTTTTCTTTAAGTATAACAAAAGTAAGCGCGAATTCTTCTTTCAGAAAGAGTTATTAACACCACAACAATATGAAGGGTACCGCCATTCATCTTCAAGCAGGGCTTAAAGGTCAACACCAAGGTCTACATCAGTGTTCCGTGCACTAAAGCCTTCCCCTGGATCCGCAGTATCATGAAAGACCGACATTGGATCTGGTGGCAAGACGTGGCATCCTACCACACCACTAAAAGAACCCTCAATTTTCTTAATTCTGATAATGTGATGTACCTCCTGACGAGTTAATGGCCTCCTAACTCGCGTGAATTGAGCCCTTTAGACTATTTTGTCTAGGGTAATGTTGAACGGGTTTCCAATGAAGGTCCCCACAGCGCCACAAGATTCCTCATAGCTGGGGTAAGGTGCGCATTCCGGACTTTACCCAAGGCGGTCAAAAACGCAGTTTGGACGTTTCCAGAGACATTACGAACGTGTGATCCGAGGTAACAGCGATTTTATTGAATGTCAAATTTATAATGTTGATTTTTGTGAAAATATAAAATAAAATCGGTTAAAAATAAAGTCACAGCAGCGATGATGGAACTTTTTTTCCATTTCGTATATTAAAACTATCATCTTTATCTACGTTTTGTACATCCCTACTTATGATGTACCATGTAGCAGTTTGAATAAATAATTTCATCACATATTGTTTCATCAAATTTCGGCAAGAAAAGAAAGGATGTTTTTAATGAGATGAAAAAGTTGTTTCGTCTTGTTTCGCAATGTCAAGCAAAAAAGATTCATGGCACATTTCATATAGTTATCACTGACAAAATTAATACATACTAAGGTTCCTCATTTCCCAGGAAATTTTGTTTTAGCCTTATCCTGATAAACTTATTTTTAAATCACGAGATTCGATTAGTGAATAATATATACGTTGAAATTTATATATACTTGTTTAATATTTAAAGAAGAAAAGTACATTTTCAACTAGTCTTACCCAATGCTCAATCCCCATTTCCCCCATTTTTATAGTAACCTGATCTGACCGAGATATAACTTCAGATTATAATTTAAATAGTAAATTATGAAGCGAATTTTGACAGAGCTGGGAGTTGAACAATATAAACCAACCTAATTAAATAAAGCTTATATTATGAAATAGTCAAAAGCAAGATTTTGCAAGAACTTCCCGTAGTTGTAAACCCAGACAGATACCGAGAAAACGGGAAAGAAACCATAGTACCTACATAATAGAGCTTCTCTATCAGAATCTTGGGGTCCCATTTCCTTGAGATTCCTAGGGGTTTACCCAGTGATATATTCCCGAGGAAAAAATATTTAAATTGGAAATATCGTATTTAACTATTTACCAAATAAATATTTCTCAAGTATTAAAGATCCTTTTGGATAAAGTTTTTAATAATTACAGTACAGTCGAAACGATCTATTGTGCGCCTACCTAGCACCAAGTCACTACCACCTGTTCCTGTCTATAGCCAACCTACTTGACGGTAAAAATTTGGCCTCAATGGTGGACTTTGAAAATTGGCTGTCCTAGTTTTTTGGCAATAGGGAAAAGGGCATCTACAGGTATAGCATTATGAAGTTATTGAATGAACAGGGCATATTTGGCTTCAATCAGATGATTGTACAAAGAATTGAATAAAGAAAAAATACAAAATTACTTTTTCCTCAGCCTATTATATAAGAAAGTGAAAGTATTTATAAAAATCAGATTTTAACAAAGGAAAGAAAATAGTTCCCACATTAATTCTTTGCCTCAGGCTTCAAATTAATATTTAGTTTAAAGAAAGGATTTTTCTTCCCTTCTCACTCAACAACAGTAAAATTATCGAGTCGAAATTTGTCAATACTAGGTTTGTATCGTTCCTGTCCCTCTAATTGGTCCTTTACCAAAAAGTTCCAAATTTACCTCTCTACAAGGCATCTTTTTGACTAATATTATGGTAAAATATTTCAGTTTATCAATTGATCTTTGTTAATAAAACCTGAAGTACCTTTCGTGTACGAGAATAATTTGTCATGGTTCAATTAATTTAAGTACTTTTTATACGTATAAAAATGGGTTAATTCATATTTACAATGGCGTCATTTTGTAAAAATTGTTCTATAGGATGACTTTTACTATTGTTTTGGACGCGCCCTTAACTTTTAGGACCGGAAAGGACGTCATAACCGTAGTGAATATGTTGTATAGTTAATTATGGACTTGATTTCTTTTTTTACATCATAATAAATACAACCCAATATTTTCTGGACATATTTTGGTGAAATATTGGCTTTGAATTCAAATTTATGGGATAAGTTGAGACATTCAAGAATGCCAACTATAGTTTAGAACCTTCATTTGATTTGTGAGGCTTCATTTGGCCCTGATATATTCTTTTAATATGGCAATCCATTTTAGACTACTTGAAGTGCAATTTATAACACACTCAAAAGATTAATCTGTTTAATTTATTCATAAATATTGACCATAAGCATTCGTTAAAGGATACCAAATACTCTATTTTTTAGAAAATAACCGCCTCTACAAAAACATCTCTTTTCAAAATGAAAGGCGCCTAGGCTGCCAAAATCAGATAATTGTCGAACGATTGGAAGTCCCATGGTACCCAAATCATCTTTTATTGGGACGAGAAATAATGGACTATGGACAGGTCCCACAACATCCATAACGATAGATGGTGTACCATAGAGAGAGCTAATATTCCTTTCGTCTATAAAAACCAAGTTGCTAGACAGCATTATGACCCTTGGGATCATTGGGAGCAACATGAGTGTCGTACCCCCATCTTCTTTGAGCCAAAGGATAGGGTGGTTGTCGACGACAGGTACTGTGAACTCCTGTCTGACCAAATGATACATTGGATGAAAAATGAGGCCAATGGCCTCGAGTTCCAGTTTTACCAAGACTCGGCCACCTCTCACAAACCCCACAAAACCCAAAACTTGTTTATAAAAGAGCATGTGTCATTTACAATTTGACACCCCCACACCTGGGCCTCTGACTCCCCTATATGAATCCCATGGATTACTTCTTTTCGAGGGGAGTTAGAAAGGAAGGTCAGTGTCAATTCACACAATACCATCGATTATTTGAAGGCCTCCATCATTCCGTACTAGAAGAAATTCTCCCCCACCGACATATTCAAGGCCTGCAAATCCTTTAGTCCTCGTATTGAGCGAATGATGGGTGAAAATGGCAAAGACTCAATGATTTTTTTCTTTTGTATTATTAGAACTGGTAAATAAAATATCAAACCTCTACTTTCATCCCTTATTGATTAGGATCCATTTAAAGGTAGTCCGGATTTACTTGAACGACTCTGTAGAGTGCCTACTTAGTACTTAAGTACACATGGGTTTTATCAGCATAAATACTTACATACATGGATATATAATATTTTATTACAATTTTAGAATGTATAGATGTGTACATCTATCTCAAAATACAAGTAGTGATGACGATGATATGGGCGTTGCACCCTGTTGCTTATCTTTTTATTATATTATGTTATAGAAGCCTTTACAATAGGATGTACTAGTGATGTCATTTAAATTAGGCCCGAACCTTTTTGCAGACCCTTAAACAAAGATAAAAAAGTTACCACAGACCTCATTTCCTCAAAATACGATAAAGAATCGGTTCTTACAAAATTAACCGATTCGTGGAACCGTGAATGTGTGAAAATTGACGAACCAAAAAGAATGATATGGCATTATTCATGTAGTTATGTACTCTCCTTTCATCAGACATCCCGCCTACATGATTTTTTTGTGGGCTAGAAGAATCTTTCTGCAAAAATTTGAAATAAATTTTTTGTACAAATTTTAGGAAAAAAAAAAATTTTTTAGAAGAGAAAACTTGAAAAAAAAAAAACATTTGAAATTTTGGCATTTTGGGAAATATTTTGATCATAACGACAAAAATTATTTGTTTTTATTCCCTGTAGCTCACTCCTTGCCCCTTGGGCAACAAGATAAAGCCACCTCTACCCAGTGGCAGCACATTTAAAAATATAAAATGTACCTTTTAAAAATAACAAATTACCTAATTGATGTAAGATTTTCTTCTACCTTCTCTGAGTATGCCTCCCTAACTCGCCTAAAATAATAGAAACAAGTCCTTTCTTCCTCGTCCCTGGAGTTATATAGGTACTATTTTTAAAGAAAATGGACTAAGAAAGAGCCTAACCGATGAACCCCTAAATTTAGGTGATGATCAATTAAGAACCCGTGACCACCATTTAAGACTCCGTTACATCACTAGTAGGTACATAAAAAATATAAGTACCTACATAAAGGTTAGAAAGAAAAGAAAAACATTGAATATTTGGACAAATTATTATTTTAATTTGCCCTATTTACGGTTGATGATGATGTTATCTCTCTTTCTCTCTGTTTGTATAAAAGTCTGATATTTAAGTTTATGGCATTGTAACAATGTGTTATTTATGAGTCTATCTACGAGAGAGTCTTGACTGTACAATGAAGATATTATACGATCTACCACACAGAGAGAGATTATGTACCACACAACAACATGGTGGAGGTACATACAATATACCTATATATTTGTCCAAATAGGTTAATTGGAAATTGAGTTATTCCAGAAAAACCAAATTTTTGAAGACCTTTATGTTTGGGGAAGGCCTCCTAGCTCGGTGGATCTGAGCCCTATGTATGTAGAGGCGTCTTGAAAGGAGAGTTCAATAAACACGCAACGTTTAATCCTTGTCGGTAGTGGGTAAGAAGTTCCTCATCTAGGGGTTTCCCAGGTTCAGGGCCAGTTAGAGGCTGTGGTTAAAGCTGGAGGTGGATAGTTTGAGTGATTGACTTCACTATTGTAATATACATTCTCATTAAACTTTCCAGATTTCCTTAATATTCCTTGCAAAAAATTGCATAACCCGGTGAAGTTAATTCCTTATTATTAAAAGATAGTAATAATTGAATTTCAACTTTCTGCTGTCGTAGTCTCCAACTTCCAAATGGAAAGAGAAAGTATGACGTGGGGCAAAATTATTCAATGTGCCCGAAATCTATTATGATTATTAGGGATCTATCGGTCCCACTTCACCTTTGTGCAAAATGATTAGTAAGTTATTTCTACGCAAAAACGTGATTACTTTTGAAGGAGCTATCAGAAGTAAACTCACGCCATAATCAATTCATCTCGACGTGACCGTCTATTTTTATGGAGTTACGAGATTGATGAATTACTATTCTTTCCACAAGACCAGTGCAAAACTATAAGGGACTGAATCACAACACAAGGTTACAATATATGTACATTATGTTTAAATGGAGAAAGGGGGAACAAAGGTCTGTTGGAATTTTAATTTAGAGAAAATATTCTCATCTTTTTTTTTTTTGTTAAAGCATATATATGTATGTAGGTATATGTACCTATAGGCCTTTCTCTACTTTATTCATACGCAATATATTCTTACAAGAAATATAATATATATACCTATATTTATATATATTCGTTAATTTAAAAAAAGTAAAGTGAATACAAAATAAAAATTGTGAGAATGGAACGATTTTACTAAAACATTCTAATATCTAATAGAAATATAAGGTCGAATGAAACTAATTAGGTTTATTACTGTGTATGTAAGGGGCAATTATTTTAAACGATCCCAATTTTATCTGGCCTCATCCAATCTCTCTACAAACCGGTTTTAATACAACCAAACACTACTGGAGTTTAAGTCCAGTACAAATGTACTGGCGTAAATATAATGACTCCGTCTTTTTCTACGTGTCTAGCAGGATAGTAAGGATCCACTGACGATGATATCTTGGAAGCAGCCAAAATCATCTGAAGTGCTGATTTGTTAAGGAAAAGCAACAAAAAAAGATGAGAAAAATCTTGACAAATCGATGATTACAATTACTGACAGCATCGTAAAAGCATCAACATTCAACTGTTCATCGTGTCATCGAAGAAGACCTACGGTACCTCAACTTTGCACGTCGCACTGAACAGCTTCTAGCCCTGTGAAACAGGGAGAATAGGGTTACCAGAAGCAAGGATTAAACAGAAACCTCCCAAGAAAGAACTTTTCTGGTTCTTCTCGGGATAAACATTTATATATTTAAAAACCATAAGCATAACTCGAGGAACAATATACGGCTGGCAAAAAGTCCTTATAAAGTATCTAGGATCATAAAAGGTAGCTATGGTTCTTGGTGCTGTTAGCAGTGAAGGCCACTTTATGCCCCTTTTATCTTCAAACTGGGCCTGAAGGTCAACACCAAGTTCTAGATCAGTTTTTTTCTGCAAACCAAACTCATACCCTAAATCTGTAGCATCATGAAAGACCGACCTTGTATCTGTCCGTAAGACGGGGCCCCCTGTTACACCAACAAAAGAACACTCGATTTTCTTGATTCTGAGAATTTGATGTAAGTCCTCCAAGTTATTGCCCTCCTACCTCGCCGGAATGGAACCCTTTACACTATTTTATTTTGGGCAGTGTTGAATAGGTTTTCAATGAAGGTCCCATAGTACAACAAGATTCTTGAGAGCTCAGATAAGGAGGGTATTTCAAACTTCACTCAGTGAGACGTTTCCGGTGACGTTGTTAACGTGTGGTCCTAGCTAAGATCCATTTTATTGATTGAATATCCAATTTGTGTATATATGTTGATTTTTTTCACAGCAGAACTTTTTGACTTGCGAATGTTTAGATAACCCACCCTTTAAATTGTATACCTACTTATATTAGAGTTAAGACTCAGTGCAAAACAGTATATATTTTATTTTTTTAAGTTCAGTCTTGAGTCATTTTTCTAGATCGATTTGGACCGAAATATCCGTCCAAACTGTAATCTCACAACGCATTAAATGATACCGATTTTTTCTTTAAAAGGGGTACAGACAGAACGTTTTTAATGGAACAAATTTGTTCAGTCCACAAAAAATCATTACGGTCTAAGACCAGTCTATGATTTTCATGCCAAAAGACACCACTGGTGTAGTATGTAATATGTAGACTGCCCCGTTTTTGGATCAACCTTCTTTTCCTTTCCTGTTTCACATGCCATTTTAATTTGAAAAAAAAATATTGTTGGATTAAAATTGCCCATTTTTAGAGACTAAGATGTGCTCAATGATTCGCAGTTTCCCTGTTTTATCATACATCATTATTCTCCTTCTTTTCAATATTTATTACTTATCTGGTGTTAAATTTAATATGTAATGTTTGATAAAACATGTAGCATCATTTTCTATATTAATCAAGCATAATTTGTTTGTCTTAGGAGGACTCATTCTTACCAACGAGCTTGAACAGTTAAAGCTCAGCCCGTCATATAAGAAAGAAATTAACCAGAAAATGGGTTTACAAGAAGTAATAATAAATGCTACTTTAGATGAGGCTTAGCAACCATCGACTTTAGCTACAGCTCAGCCCATCATTTTAAAAATAGAAAAGAAATACGATCTGTACAATAAGTATATCGACACTTAACAGCTCTGATCAATTCCGAGCACTCCGGTTAATCTTTGATAAAATAGGGAAACTCCATAATCATTAAGCACATCTTAGGGCTTCAAGATTATTAAGAGAAAGACGTATAAAAAGTCCTACATAGAATAACCAATTTTATAGATTTTATATAGCTATGGATTTTTTAAATTTTTTTTTTTTAAATTTAATATTTGAACTTAATAATGTGCCATATAGTTTGTACTTATAAATGAGTGATTTTCCTTAAATAATAAAAAACCAAGGAATATTCAATCATTGAATTATCCTCCTTATCACAAGTACTCTCAATTCTATGAAAATATACTTCGCATTATTAAGTTGCAACATGCACAATTTGTACAAAATCCTAATTATTACACATCATTTACCTTTTAGATGTCGTATCTATTCTCCAGCTTGAAATGATATCGATATTTTTTTATTTTTTTTTTAAGTGCAGAAAAAAGTCTTTAAAGTGATTGTAATTTTAAGATGTTTGATATATCACTAATTTGCTTTTGTATATGTTAATTTATCCTCAAATTACACCTCATTCATGCATACATTTACCTTATGGGACTCATTAAAACGGCATTAATTAAAATTATTTAGAAGTACCCTTTCATAGGTATGTAAATGGCTGAGTAAGTTAGTTGATCAATAAAACACTTGTCTAAAGATATCATTAATAAGGGGCGTCCGCAGGTGGTGAGCTGAATGGTCTGTAGCCCCCTCCCAAATATCAAAATTTCTAAAAAAATTCATTCTTCAAATTTGATTTTGCAACTTTTTCTCCAAATAATTTAATTTTCTGTGAATACCTATGAGTTTTTGAATTTTTTTTCTCAAAAATTTAATAAATATTTGAAATGTTTATCCAAAAACTTAATTTTTTTGTGAATAGCTAAAGATTGTGGATTTTTATTTTTTTCCGAATAATTTAATTTTATGTAAATTGCTATGAATTTACGTAATTTTTTTTTTTTTTTTTTTTTTTTTCAAAAAATTCCAAAAAAAAAAAAAAAGTATATATAATCCTGCGGACGCCCTTAATAATAGCAATTTTCCAATATTTTTTTATATTTTTACAATTGCGACTAATTTTTTAATATTTTTGCCACTGTTTGTTAGTCTGTTAGCCTCCTGGATTATGGCAAAAGTTACTGATCCAGTAAGATCAAATTTATTACGAAGTTTATATACATTCAAAGTAAGAGCCCATTAAATTTTTGAGAAGTACAGTCAAAGTAACACCAAACGTATAAAATGCGTAATTGACCATAACATAAGAACAAATTTGAGGGTTTAGTGCTCTACCAAATGCCTCTTCTTGTTTGTATTTAATTTTCAAGGGCTGAACTGGAGGATCTGTAGCCCCCCTACCAAAAGTAAGAAATTGTTATTTTTTATTTTTTCAATTTTTTTGTGAATAGCCATGGATTTTTGAAATTTTACTCCAAAAAATTTAATATTTGAATATTTTGAAAATAGTGAAGGATTTTTGAAATTTTTTCCAAATTTTAATTAATTTCTTGAGAATGGCTTTGGATTTTTGAAGTTTTTTTGTAAATTATTTAAAATTTTAAAGATAATTATTGATTTTTGATTTTTTTTTTCCAAATTTTATTCAATTTTTTGTGAATAGCTCTGAATTTTGGAAATTGTTTCCAAAACAAAATAATATTTGAAATTTGTAGATAATAACTATGGACTTTTTTTTTCTTTTTTTTCAAAAATCAATACTTTTTTAATTAAAGCTGCGAATTTGTCGATATATATGTGATTTTAGTCTTAGTTATATGAATTTTTAATTTCTATAAGATCTTGAGATGGGTTATCACATCCATCATCCGTGTACACGCAATTGATTCCTAAGAACTTTGCATATCCTAATCTTCAAACCTCAACAACTTTCCCTTTCTGTATAAAAAGGTAATGCAATTTAAAATGTACTTTATTTAAGGGAGATAAATTGCAACATTAGTCATTCATAGCACTGTCATTCCTAAAAACAGAACACATTTTAAATCACAAAAACTTTTCATTTTGAAAGATAAAATGTTGAGATTTGAAAATTATAATTTTGAAAAGTTTTTAGAAATCCTTTATCCATGTAAACGTATACGGTTTTTGGGGGTTTTTTTGGGGAGAGGGGACATCTTTTTGAAATGAGTACAATTTGAGATTACATTTTGATTCTTGTTTATTTTCTTAGATTTGTTTAATGATCAAAAAAATTGATTTTAGTCATTATTTAATCTTTTTAAATTAACTCTTCATTTTTTAGAAAATCCATAAATTGTCAGTTGCATTTTAAAAAAAAAAGTGCAATCAAACGTCCTCTTTGGCAAGAATATCAACATTTTATATTGTGAAAATTAACTTAACTCGTAAAACCCAAACATTGGATGAATTTATCAAAAAGTCATTCAGCTGTTCTAAACAGAATGTAAAAGGAGGACATATGGGGATAAAATAGGACAGTTGATTACCCTACATTTAGCAACAAAAAAATTAATTGTTCGAATTAAATTTTGTTGGTCCCTCCATTTTCAAAAAGGGGCACGGAGCCTGAATTAATCTGCATCTACCTGTTAAATAAAGATAGGCCCTGTTGTTAGTGACAAAACAATTTAAGAAGACGAGACCTAGTCCTGAATTAAGTGCGAAACAACAGCTGCACTTGTACACGACATGCAGACGTTTATGCATAAAATCCCATTAAATCCTGCCAAATAGTGATCCTTTTAAAGTATGAATGACCCAAATGATTTCTTACCCGTCATAAAGTCAATTTGAATATTATCCTCATGCCAACCATACTCTTCCCCAAGAGGGGTTGGACCTCCTATGGAAGTGGATGTCTCGGTAGTTGAAGATGGCATCTTTTTATTTTTATTTAATGAAAACCTTTAATGTGTCTGTTCTTCAGGAAAAGAAGAACCCAGTAAAATTATTATAATGAAAGCACTTTGTGAGTCACAACTTCAAAAAACCAATGCTTCCGCATTTTCTCTTTGAAATAAGAGATATTAGCAATACAAATATATCAAGGGTTATGTACTATTAAGTAATGTTATAAGCTATTAATAATACCCCTTTATTCTTAAGCCTACTACTCTGGTCACTACTTTTTTTTCAACTGACTTATATCTAATCATTTTTTTCCGTTGCGTGCGAGGAAATTTGGTTTATATCGGATAGGAGAACACGGAGAAAGGAAGCGGGAGCGGAACATCTGCCTTTCCCCGCCGGGAAAAAGAAAAGAAAAAAAATAAGAAGAATCTCTTCGTTTTCCCTTCTTTTATTTCTGCATTTTGGCAAAAAAGCAGATGAATTTATTTTATTTCTTCTCCCCCCCCCCTCACTCTTTTTTTTCATACATTCTCCTACAGCAATTCCTTCCCAAATTTTATATTTATTTATTTCATTTGATTGTCTATGTTTTTAAAATTAGTAATCCGAGTGCCAATATATCCCTGACTTTGATGTACACCAGAGTCGTAGGGGCTTTTTTTGAAGTTTTTTTTTCTTTTTCAAATTTTCACACTGACATCTGATTCTTTCAGAATCTTATATCAGATGACTTATTTTTTAAAATTGACTGGACCTTTTCACTTTTTACAAAGGTATAATAAAATACTTTTTTGATTAATAATTTGGTTCATTTACTATCGAATGACGTTTTTTTAGAAAGTCTTGATTACTATTTATTTTTATTTTTGCCCATTCTGTGATTTTTAAGAAATATTTGTTTCTATTTCTAAAAAGGTCCCTTTTTCTCAATGTAAGTCTCTTTTTTTTACAAAGAATAACATCAAAAGTTCCAAATGACATATTATTTTTCCGTCTCAGAGTGCCCACCTCATAACTACAGCCCTTCATGCAACCATAAAAAAACATACATACAAATCAAAGTAGGATGATAGTCCGGGGAGTGGTCCCTAATCCTTGTCTCATTTTTTGACATTTTACACTTCATAAAGACTTATTTTGACCAAAAACTATCTCAAATATTTGTTTGCGCTTAAAGGACCAGATCTAACTGGTAAAAAAATATATTTAAGACTAAAAATTACTTTTTAGGCCAACCCTTATTTTGGAGAAGGGTTCATTGTAAATTGGTGTCCGTTTTTTATGGGGTTTGACATTAATGACAGTTTAAAAAAAAAGACTGAACACTAACAAAAAAGTATTCTATGAAAAATTAGAAATTTTTCATATAAAAACAAAATCCAGTTCTAATTCCTGCCTGAACCTAATTCAAAGACATGGTACACCTTTCTTTGATGTTATGATTTAATAAATTATAAAAAACATTGCAAATAGTTTTTTCATATGATGTACTCTTAGTGATAAGGATTTGTAATTGTTGGTTGAATCATTTCAAAGCTTGCGCGTAACGCATGACTCTTATGACAAAAACGTACATGGCATCGTGAGTTGTGGTACTATCTTAGATTAATCAAAAGAGTGGGGGTTCTCCCCTTCCTTCTTTCTCTCGTGAGTTCTACCTAGTCATGATTACTGGGATGAATCATGGAAGAAAAGGGAGGGATTCGATCATGACTCTCTATGAATGGATTTTCCCCAGTCCGTTTCTACTCTGACTCATTACCACTATGTCGATCAATTCATAGGATAGGATCAGGAAATAATGCGACGATGGCCAAAGTAGGAAATTAACAAAAACAGGTGAAGTCATTTCTATTTGGCTATGAATTAAATATATCATTTTATGAATTTATACAATGATGAAAATGCTATAATTTTAATTAATAGGAAATGATTCCATGACTAAAAAAATGAGAAATATTAATTGTTCGTGCAAATATAACTATTTCTGAAGACTTCTTGGTCATTCTTTGGCATCAACACGGGATCAACTACCTTCTTAGAATTAACATTTTATTGCTCTTTTGATACTATAACAGCCAATTACGCGTAATTTTGGTGCTGTTCTGGTAATTTTTATTTCAAAGATGCACCACGCTCTGTAAGCCAATTGTCGACTCTGACAGTCATGTAAGCACTGTCTGATTGACAAGAAAATAAATATTAAGGGGAAGGAATATGGGAAATTAAAAAAAAAAACCATTGAAAATAATGAATTTCATTTTATATACCTATTATAAAGAAATAAAGATTGGAGTTTGAATATATTGTTATATCAACCTTTTATTTATTTTTTGTCAATAAAAAAAAATATTCAAGCTGAATTGCATATTTTAGAACCAAATACTCTTTTGTAAATGAAATCTTAATTATTTACGCATCAAATGAACAAGTTTGGCAAAAAAAATAATTGATAAACAAAATTGATATTCTTTAACAAATAAAACTCTTGAAATACAGTGGGTTTTTTTTACCTTTCAATTGCCTTTTCTCAAGATTGGATCATTGCATGTACATTTTTGTGGATAACAGGTTATTTACTTTTTACTCAAGAGTTGGCTTAAACCTATAAGAAATGTACAAATACTAAAAAGAAACATAATCAAAAGTTCTCAGAAACCAGATTAGATGGGAAAAAAATTAATTACAGATTCGTAATCAAAGGATTAAGTACTACTGAAATTGAATATGGAATTTAAAAGATTTTTGAAAAAGTAAATTTGTTTGACTTGTGTATTTAATTAATCTTTCAAAGTTTTTTAATAGTCTTCTCCTAAAATCATTTTTTTATTTACAAAAAAAGAAAATAAATAATGTATCGCATGTATAAAACACTTGATTTGTCCTTTTAGTACAACAAATGATTTAATTTTGTTATATATGTACTTTTCAATATGAAAAGCCACTATTTTTTTTTTTTATTTACTTTTTGTTAAAAAAGTATATTTTTAGAAAATTGAAAGTAGCACCACATGTCTCATATTTAAGTTTACACGTAAAGAAATGCTCACAGCTCGAGTTTTGAAAGAAATGTTTACAAAAGCGAGTTAATTTTTATGTTCTAATAATAATTTTCAATTCTTCTAGATTTTCTATATCTTCAAAGACGACAAAAATAAAAGCCGAAATAATTCTTGTACTGGAAATGATAAGGCGCCCAAATATCCCAACCAAAATTGCCAATCATGGCAGAGTATGCCATTAAAAAGTGATTTGAACCCCAATGAACAGTTGCTAGAAAGTTTTGACAAGGTCAGAAACGAACAATAAGAAAAAAAACCATGAGGAGGCCAAGATGAATATAAAAAATGACTTTAGCTATAATTTAATGGAAATAAAATTAATTTTGTTCTCGGGGTGTGGAGTTAATTTTTTTTTTTTTTTAATTTTTTGAACAGACATTCCTTTTTTCCGACTCCAAATTACAATTAATTATTTCACTATAGAAAATAATGGTTTATTTTATTCTTAAAATGACCATTTTTAGAAAAGGTCAAGTCCTCGTATAACCTTTTTAATAAATTGTGTTCTTATTTCATTTAATTATATATATTTTAGTATAGAAGATAGTATTTCCTTCTTTTTTTTTTTTTTCTAAATGAAAAGAATATCCCAATTTTTCCTCGACTCAAATGTGGAATGATATGAGATTTCTATGTAAACATTTTCACTTTGAAAAACGCAATTCAAAAAGCGTTTATATCTTATTATACGCAATCAAGGTATAGAAAGAATAATCTTCTACATTTGAAATAGTATTTCTACAGGAAAATATTATGGCTATAAGAAGTGTTACAATCTTCCAATTTAATCCTGTTCTGTTTGATAACATTTTGCCAACGAGAATTCAACCTCATAATGCCATTTTCGTAGAAGCTCTTGTCCGTATTTGCAAAAACTCAGACAACGAATTTTCAAAGTCATCTATTGAGGCCAAATTGGTACCTCTAATCACGTTCGCCATAGAGAAGAACAGGTTGTAGTCACTTATCACCATGTCCGGACTGTAGTTTAGAGGCATAAGAATACAAACCGAAAGAGTATCGTCGTAAAAATGCAAAATACGGCGTATTTCTTCATTTGAGACATCCATACTCGATGGATAATAATTCACGACTGAATCAGCCATGAGGAATAATGTCCATAAAGCGTTTGTAGTATACTCTTACATCATTACAACGCTTTATCGTATGATCCAATGTTAAAAATAATGAACAAGATATAAAAAAAGGGCAATGAAATACAAAATTACTTTTCCCTCCTAAACAGTCTAATTTTCCCGCGCTTTACTTTATCAACATTTCCAACAAGTATACGTACCATGCCCTCGAGTTTAGGTCTAACGGCCTTGCAGGTCTTCTTCTGATATGTCTGCCCACTCATTTTTCTACGGCATTTGTTTAAAGTATCCACATTAAAATGGGAGTTGGCACAGACCTTCACTTTGATCGCACCCTAAAACCCATAGTTTAGAGGGTAGCAGTATGTAGAGGACGGAGGGCACATTGACCAGGGTCAGAAATTTGCCAAGTTGTTTTTACAAGGTTTTCAAGTTTTTTATGGTCTTGTGGCTGAATTGTTTCTGGAATTATCATTATTCATAGGGTTGTTGGCCTTCAGCCAGGAAAATAACTCCATCGTCACTGATATTGAGGGCTTTTGAAATGAAAAAGTCAAGGAAGTACGCTGTTCTTTTCCAGTTTTGCCCACCATTTCTAGGCTTCCTATTAAAGCTCTTGTTATCGTCCTTCAGCTTTTTAAATCTTGGTAGTGAGACTATTGGAGCAGGGAACGATGTAAGAGATCTCGTAATAATTCATTCTCTTTTCAAGAAGGGCTGACAAACAATTTCTTTTGGCCTCCATCTCAGATATCCTTGGTCGGATGAAGAAAATAGTTTCTTAAGAGTCATTTTTTTATTCCTCTACTATTTGATATTTCGGAAAAAAGACAATAAATTATTCAGTAAGTCAATGAAACCTTTCTAAAGTTTCATTCACAATTTGCTGGAACACGCTGTATGTAGGATAATTCCATGAAAATTTTTCAGAAGGAAAGAGAGTTTACTCTATGTGGTATTATTAACAGTAGACCAGATCCAGAATTAAATTTTTTAATATGTAACTCAATATATTTTATCTACATATATGTTTCCAATTCATTCTCTACATTTTTAAGTGATCTTCCCTAATTTCGGGACTGCTTTACCATTCTGGGATTTTTGTGACAACTGACAAGCCGTTACAAAATTTTGTGAGAGAATCCTACAAGTGTTAAGTAATGAACACGATAACATTCTTGTAAAAGAAATAATTATTATTTTTAAATTTACAAAAAAAAAAAAGGTAAACCAAAATATTAAAATGATGACCTTTTCTTAAAATAAAAAAATAAGTTATAAACAAATGGCATTTTTCCATGAGAAAAAATTAATGTACTTTCTGTATTGAATTTTAATCTCCTTGATACAAAGAAAATAGATGAAATTGAGACAGTCGAGTGTATTGCATTAATCTATGAGGAATATGTAGGTTTGTGTCCTGTGCTACACTCCATTATATTATATAACTAAGTAACAATATAATATTTTTGTATTATGTTGCATTATTATGAATAAAATATTATTTTTTTGCAGGATCTATGCCATAATCTTAATACATATTTCATATACCTACCTTATTTGGCTGAATAAACCATCGACATTTTTACGGAAAATTCAAAGGACCGTTAGGACCGGTCTTAAGATTGGACTGGACCGAATAAATAAGGACCGACATACCCCTAGTGGTAGGACACGGCATTACCCAGAGTTTTATTTAAGGATTTTTTTTTATAGCAAAAACAACAAGGAAAAAATTACTCCGAGCCTTATTTTTAAGAAAAGAAAACTTGAAATTTTTTGACCGTCCTTTACCAATACATAATAACCAAATAAGCTTAATCTTCAAATAAAAATTGTTGAGGTTTGAAGAAAATTATATGCAAAGCTCCGCAAAAAAATTACTGGTATAAACATGATAGTTGTGGATACCCCACCTTGTGCGATCCGTAATAAGAGCAGAAGAAGAATCCTTTATCCAGTCGTAATGATTATGCCCAGTGGCGGTCTGGCTTGGAACCTTTCACAAAGTGCTTCCATGAGTCATTAAAGCCACTTTTTAAGATTCTTCTTTCTTTATTAATTGGTGAAGATACTTCTTTTTTTCTACATTTATCAAAACTATTTTAAATCTTTTTTTTTACTAAAAATAGAAGTAAAAAGTTTACATTTTGTTCTTTAATCGTCTTGTATTAACTGATCCTTCTAAAATATTCTTCCCTTTGAACTATAATAGTCTCAAATAGACGCAATACTCTTGTTTCCCTCCTCTTTTTGTTAAAACTGTAAGCTATATTGTCTAAATCCGATTTTGATTATAATTTATTCATCGACTTTTGGCAATTTGCGATAATAATTGATATAATTAAAAACTATTTATTTCAATAAAAAGAAGGAAAATGTTTATTTTTGTAATTCAAGTTTAATTTCATTTTAACACGTTAAAATTTAACATTCCTAATGAGAGAATTATTTTTTTAAATATATAACTAAAATACAAAGGGCAGAGCTTAAATATTGTCAAATAAATAATCGCGTATAAATTGTTTAGGAATTTAAAATTTTGCATAAATGCTACTGGATACAAATCAATAAGTGAACAAAAAAATATTTAAAACGGTCACCTTTGAGTGAGACGGCTGTGATAATTTATGCTTATAATTATGCTTATTAATAGTACATCAAAACTTTTTTTTTAAATAGACATTTTTTTTAAAGGCCATTTTATCTATTACTTGTATACAAAATTTAAATAGATAAAATATGGACACAATTTATTAAAATGCCAAAGGAGGGCTTAGCATTTTATTTTTAAAAAAATGGTCAAAGTAACTTCGCCAAATCCAAGCATCATAAAGCTATTCAGTGATGACTCAAACTTCACCTTGGACGCTGATTACAACCCAAAAAATGACCTCTGTCTCTAGGAGGGAAGAGATAATGTTCCTCTTGTGATGAAGACCAAGTTTCCATCCATGATAATCAAGTTGACCTCCTCATTGTACTTGGACCTTCATAAGAATATTGTGATGTCATGGATGGAAGCCACATACTCTCCAGATACAAGGTCCATGTGGATATAAGAATCAGCGCCTTGTAATGTTGCTCAAACTGTAATGAATTACCTCAACAGCGAGTTCCACGTCGTTATCAAAGTTGATGAGTGGCCTTCCAAAATACTCATAGTTTCTTGGGATCCCTAAAGCTCTCTAAGAAGAAGAACATGTCATGCTTTAACAAGAAAGATGTAGTAAAGGCCTGCTCAGCCTTTATGTTCCGTTTAAAGTTGGTGATCAATGCTGAAGGTGGTCATACAACAACAGCTAACTGTTCAATTTAAATTTCATATGTAATAAATTTTGTCTTAAAATGCCTTTTACTATTATTTAAACTCATAAGAAAATATTGGCCAGATACTTCTGCACACCCCTGTATTTCATAACCCATCAATAAAGTTGAATTGAATCCACAATTTAAAACAAAACTAGAAGAAAAAGTATACGTTAATGTAATTTCACAACAACTTGGCTGATGATCAATCAGTTTTGTCAAGGTAAGGAATACTTTATTTGACCATTGCTCAATAAGGAAGAGAGAAAAGAACTGCAATTTCCTTTGCTAAAATAATCAATGTGAAATTATAATACAATTGTAGCAATTATATAATTTTTTTTTTAAATTGAAATTTCAAAGGAAAATTTGAAGAAAAAGAAAAATACGTCAAGTAATCCATTTTGCAATCCTCAAATAACCGTGATATAAATATTTATACTGGTCGTGCCCTTGTACATAGTTAGAGTTTTAGAAAATATGATTAAATTTTGTTGTAGTTGGCGATCCGAGCAATGTTAACTATTTTCCGATGCTGTTATCCTTATTTTTTTTTTTTTAATTAGTCCTTTCTCAGGAATGAGGATAGACATCGGGAAATTTTTTTTGGCTATGTCCCTGTTAGACAGAGAATAGGATTTGTGTTCATTTCCTTCCTCTTATAGTAGTAGTTTTCAGCTTATCTAATACCATGTCATAACAGCTAATCTGCTCTGCTCCAAAACATTCCTCAAATTGTCCGAGTTACCATTTTATTTTTCGGTTTCTTTTTTAGCATACCGGCAGATCATATTACATACAACTCTAAACATGTTAGATATAAATACTTTAAAGACATATTTTAGTCAGTCCTAGGGTTTTTATTTAAATTTCTGGAATGATCAGAGGTACCTAAAAGGCCTAAATATATATTGTAGATGTTTTATTTGATTCATGAGACTTAATTTGGTCCCGATGTGGTCATTTCCAATCAAATCTATCCATTTATAATTCTTTGATTTTGATGAAGATTTCTTTCTACTTTAAGTACTATTTAAATAATAGAAAATTGAGGATAATTATTATTTGTCGAAGACTACAAATATTACCAAGACTTACTTTTTAGAAAAATCCTTTCATTTTTTTTTTTTTTTTGTGTTGACGAGCCACATAATAAGTTGTGCATGTAGGGTGTAACTAATACGTATTTTTGCCAGAAGGAAATGTACACGGAAAAGCCAAGAGTTGAAAAAAAATACAAATGTATATCCCTCTAGAAATATAACTTACATATTATAAATGTCTTTTTGATGACTCGACAGCCTTTTTGCCTCATCAATTTCACAACCAAAAAGGATTGAGAATATCCTGTGTTCCTCGTTATTTATAAAATATTGAAAAGAGTAGCTACTAAGGAAGGAAATATAAAATATATATACAATGATTAATACAATTAAATTTTGTCAAATTCCTCATGCAAAAAAAATTAAATTAAAATACAACAACGACTATAGGTATACAATATATGATGTACAACCATGTACATACCTGAATAATATAAAAGTACTTTATTTTTTGTCAGTTCTCGATTTTAATGCCTCTTCTATTCTCCTTAGTTACTAAAACATTTGAGTCTTTGCTCACCAGTGAGTCCAAATCCTTATATATACTATTCGAGTCCTCATATTCCTTTCCAGATTATAATGATATATTTAATTATAAGTTGATTTGAGTAGTAAGGCTTTTCCTCAGTTAAGTATAAGTACTAGTGGTGTCTATATCTTTATATAGGACCGAGGATCACGGTCCAGAGCAGTCCTACTTGTGGGTCCTTAAAGAATGTAAAATCTATCCCTCTTGACGTCATTATGGATGTTTTTCCTTTATATTATTTTAACGTTATACAGCTAATTTTGAGTGTGTTTTTTTCTGCATGGTTATTTTCAGCAATCAAAATTTTCCTTATTTACGTTAATTTTTGATTCATAAATAAATCCATTAATACAGCATTGATAACCTAAAATAAAGTTTTATATTTTATATCCATATAGTTATTTAAAACTTATTATTCAGACCCTCTTGGAGGCTGTCATTGGCACCAAGTGCGACCAAGTCCACAAATTAATGTTTCTGTATATAAATTGAATAAATCTACCTTTGATGTCTACCCAGACCGTGTTGATTTAACTTTATTTAGATTAAATGAGGTATAGTATTTAAGACCAGTACATAGGAAGTACCTAATTAATAATTATAAGCAGATAATGGCAGTTGTTTGGGCCATATATTTTGCCCATTTGCCTCTTAATATACGAGTATATATCTGCATGTAGTAAAAACATGACTTTAAATGTCGAAAGCGTTTCCAAAACTTTTGAAAGTTGTTCGATATTCCTTGATGACTATATTTAACAAATATGAGACTTTAAAGAAAATTGATGGTGTCGTTATTCAAAAAATCGATACTTTATGTCCAATTTTTCATAAATTATATTTTAAAAGAAGTTTGAGCTGCAATAAGTCGACGACAACTCAGAGTTATGGAAATATTTATAAAATTAAAATTGTAGTACTACATTGTCTTAAAGTTTTAATAGAGCGTTTTCATATGGTATTAATGTCGGTCATTTTGGAGCTATAAACAATCAAGTTTTATCACAATGAAAACCATTTTTTTTATTAATAATAAGGATAATATTCAACTATTGGATGTAAAAACGGGACCCACAAATACATAAGAAGACAATAATCTTATTGTCTATCAAAAATTTATCCATGTATTGTCTTGTTTTAGTATTTATCTGAGCCTAAAAAGAAATAAATATGTTATTATATCGCAATAAAAACTTATGTGTAGATAATAAGTAAGCTATTAGATTGGAAATAATACGATATTTTTCTCTAATCATCCTACTTTTCTCGCCTATAATCGAATCCAAAAAAGTACAAATTTCATGTTGATCTATAAATTCCTACTAATTTATAATTAAAATTATTTTTTACAACTTTAGAATTACATTTTTTTTTTTAAAAGCCAATGCAGTTTTGTTTTATTAGGTCTTTTATAATTCTTAAAGCCACTTGATGAAGTTTCATGAAGATTTATTGGAGTGTTGTCCATTTTATCTATTACAAAAATATAGTTAAAGAGTCCATTTTGGGGCCCTAAGAGGACGTCTCCTTCAGATATACTGCAATTTATGGCATCAGTGAAAACCATCTATAAAAATATTTAGACACGTAAATATTATTAAGTTTATAATTGATATTATAAACTATAGTTGCTCTTGACGTCCAATGGGCTTTTTTTAAATAAGTTTTGTAGAAGTACACATAGTTTATCACAGACCAAATTTTATTTGAGCTCTGTCTATATAAAATTTCTTTAAAAGACCGAATTATTTTGGTCCACGAAAAAATTTTACAGTATCAGATCGATCTTCAATAACGATATTATAATTATTAATGATAAACCTATATGTATTTTGCACGCCCAGAATGAAGGATTTTTTTGAATAATTAGGTAGGTAGAATATAAAGGAGAGATAACGACGTAAAGTATTGCTAAATAAAATTATCTGTTATATATCTGCAAATCCCTTTTCTCTACTCTAAAGTATAATTTATGTACATACCAAATTTCCCTCTATTTTCTACTCCAAAGTGGTCGTTATCAGTCCCTTAGAGTTAACCAATCGATCAATAAGGGGTCAACAAGCATCCACTGGTCTATGAAAGGGTTGATTTTATCAGCATTTTATATAGCATTATATTTCACAAAAATGTTCATAGCATTTTTTTTTATATATTGGTTTCTCTACAACTCACTCCTGTTTACTAGCTGTTAACAATTATTTATATTGAACTTCGTCATTTTGGGCATTAATGAAGAAGACATTCTGATAAACTGGAACATAATTAGTTACATATTGTGAACATTTATAATTGTAACAATTCATTTAGTTTCATTCCACTCTTAGCATATACAAAGCATTTTAAGTGTAAAAGAAACATAAGGAATATCATGTACCTACAAGGCATTACTGGAAATAAACAACATTTAGGATTAAGTGTAGTTTAAAACTTTGATATTATGTATAAATATATAATGGTTTAATTACACTCAAGTATCATAGAACTTGTACTTGACTAAAATAGGATAGGACTGACTGAAAAGTTTAAAATTCTTAATTCTTTTTTTTAATTGGTCAGATGGTGTTGCACTGATTAATAATAAGTAAATATTATAGTATTATAATTATTTCATCTGACCTAAAAATTGTCTTTCAATTGTCACTAAGGCAACAGAATCTAATTTTGGATTTGTTATCATTTAAATAACTGCCATTCTGCACTATTTAATTGTTTTGGGGTTGACTATAACAACAGAGGCCATTGTAAAGACGTCACTATAATAATCATATGTTACACTTTTAATCATGAGGCATAAAATTGTCCATTTAGGAGTATTATCAGCTTTGGTACAATAAAATTTTCCATCAGTGAAGTCTATGCATCTAAAATAATATACTTTATCAAAAATTAATGTTGTTTTTCGATGTTCTGTATTGAAATTTAAATATCCAGACGAAATCCTCAAATATGAAATGTTAAGCATACAAAAATAGTTATCTTGTATAATTCTTCTATATAGAGAAGGACTTCAATTTTCTCCAGAGCTCATTGCCAAAAACTGCATGGAGTACCGTCTCCTTCGTTTTGGTTTTGATATATTGTTCATCTAGAACTAGTAAGATAACTATTTGACAAGAAATTTCAATTTTCAAATTTTCTTCTATTATAGTTGTGCGATGATTACATCAAGTTTAAATTATCAATTATTTGAAGGGGTAAATAGACTTGGGGAACTGTTCCATTAATAAAGCAAAGAAGCAGACTGTCTCTCTTTGTTATAAGATGAGTATGGGACGGTAAACAATTAAAATCGCCTTTGTTTTTTTTTATATTTAATAAGAATATAATTTTATTTCTTTCAAAATAAGTTACTTCTTTTTTTTCGTAGACCATTATTTTCCTTTTGAAATCTGTAAAGATTACAGAAAAAATAATAGTAGACCATAAAACCTATAAACGTTTGCCTTAACTTCGAATAACATTTTTTTTTTTACCTGGTAGCCGAGCATGAAACAGTAGTACCCGGAACTGGACTGGTTTTGAACAACCTAAAATGTAGAGTGAAAGACATATTTCCTTAAGAGAGGGCAAGTGAAAGTAGGTAATATTTTTCTATGGAAGTTTGAATTTGTTTGTTCAAAATTATAGTCTAAAATATTTGCTACATAAGCGTACGTTTTTATTCAGCTTCCTTTAAGTATGATAATGTTTACCGTAATATCATTGAAATATAAATAAGTAAATATTAATTGCGAAGAAATCATACAATTAAATGATACCTTGGTATAGTCTTGATCCAACTATGAATGAGAGTTTTATTTTTCATAGATCGTTTTTGAAAAAAAAATATTGCCTTCTTTTAGATTGCAGAAAATGACTCCAAATTTTGTTCTTGGAACGGAAAAATTCAATTAGAGCTGGAAGTTATATTGTAGTTTTAAGACTTATTTGTGCAATTAAAGGTACGACATACCACTCACCATTATGATACTATAAATGCCAAATGAAATAGATCTATTTTTAATAAGAGATATCAATATTTTTGCGGAATGTTAAAGGAGACGTGATAACTATGAACTTCTTATGAGAAGAGAATAGAGCAAATACACACTTTTAAACCAATCAGAATGAAAGATAAGAAAAAATAATAATTTTTCCTTTAGTAATAAAATTTTTAAGTTTTGATACATTTCTTCAAAGTAAAGTATCGTTGAAAGAGGACACCACGTGAGAGCTCCATGTACCATCTGCTCTGCCATACACATATAAAAATGCAAGATTGCACATTCAATCTGATAACAAGAATTATGATAAATAGTGTTGTGTCAACTACAGACATTATCGACTCAGTGAGGACTTGACTTGAGTGAATTTCAAAAACGCTGGGTTGATTCCATTTTTGTTTAGAGTCGTTTCAGTTTATAGTTAATCACTCAACATCAACAAACAATAATAGTAATGTGAACTCTTTATAAACTTAATTTTTTTTAAATGGATTCAAAATCTTATTAATATTATACATTGTTATGTTTAATAACTCCTTCAAACACATTACTATGTTGAGAGTCGATATGACTTGCTTCAGTATTGTTCACTTCTACTATTGTCTAGAATATTAGTTACCATTCCTTTTCTTTTCTTTTTTCATATAGATTTTATTACTGGTCAAGTAAATGTCTGCAAAATTAAAGACCTTTGAAAGGATATGGAATGGATGTCCAATGTTTGTATAGAAATGTACATATTGTTAGAGTTGATATCTTAATAAGGACCAAAAGAGCGCGAGGAGAAAGCAGGAGCGCGACATTTGGAAACCAAATAAATTAAAATCCTTCTTAATATCAGCTGCCTGTTACATGATTTTGGGTGGATAAAATGAATTCCTGCTATAAAGAGGAGAGCCCTCTACATTTAAAATAGGATTAGTACAGATATTGTAATTGCAATATAGATATCATGCCATTAAATACACCTGCTTGTATTGTGAGGGTTGTTCTTCAGTAAAGAGAGGTGCGTTGTGAGAACATGTCAGAGTAAGAAGTATTGGAAGAATTTTGGAATGCTTGCAAGCATTTGAAAATGACTGAGGTCTTATGAAGAGCCAATTATTTTTTCAATTGTATTCATCCTCCTCTTCAACATGGAGATTTGGATACACAGCTTCTTAAACTCATTTCTCTTCCAGAGCTGCATTTAATGCCGAGAACTGATAATCAAATCTTTGATGGACTGAATCTTGATTGGGGTAACAGTGAAGCATATAAATGGGCTGTAAATCACAATATAATTAGGACTGTCTACCGAGGCCGTAGCATGGAATGGAACCAATGTAAGAAACTCTTGAACTGTTTGGATAAACTACAGGAAGATTTACATGTTACTTTGTACTTTTTTTTCTGAGGGTATTTATGCCTTTAATAAGGTCAGAAAATATTGCTATAGTAAAGATTTATCCTTTAGTACAGAGTCTGGTATTGTAGAATTTCAAGAATTTTTTTTTTTAATTGTGACAACAAGTGACTGAAATTGTTTTGTATTTTCCAACATGTTGCAATATTTTGTAAGAATGAAGGTTCTGGACTTTGTCCATACTGCGAAAAAACAAGTTGTAGATTGGTTCACCCGTTTTCTAGTTTACCACAAAGAGTGAACCAAATTTTTTATTAATATAGAGATACAAGTTAAGTTTTAGAACTTTGTAAATGTAATTTGGGCCCTTTCAAGTACATAATAAGTATTGATTTATATTTCCTCTATTGTAGCAATGATTTTTTTGCTACTCTGAGAGTTATTTGCGACACCCCTAAATGATTAATCAGAATAATTTCTTGATAGAAATTGACTATAATAATTAATTATAATTCCTCAAAGAATAAAAAATATACACGTTTTCACCTCTTTTTTTTTTCTTTTTTTTTTCTATTTGACGGACTGGAGTTGATACATCACTAATGATAAATAAATAAAACCAGACATTGGATTAATCATTAATCAATAAAAGTGTGTGTGAATGTTTTGCCTTTTTTAATAGTTATTTGCAAACTAAATATACACATTATAAAATAAGGGTTTTAATTTTTCTCCTCCAAATATAGAAACTAGCCTAAAAAAAGAAAAAAGTTAAAATCTACATTCATTTAAAAAAAATATATTGATATAAATACCAAAACCAAAATTAAAGATTTGTTCTTGAAATGTCTGCATATTTTTGAGTGTCACACGATTTGATATAAAAGTTAATAATAATAGGTTTATTTATAGTAGTTAGGAACCCGCTATTTACAATCAACGGGGTGTCAAAGTTTTTATTATTAAAAATAATATAACCATTGCATTTTGAGAATTGCTGTAAATATTTGAATTTTTTTTTTTTTTTTTTTTTTTTTTTTTTTTTTTGTAAATTTAATTTTTTCAATTTTGTTCACAATTTTTTTTTTTTTTTGTGATCAGCGTTGGATTTTTGTAACTTTTTTCTAATAAAAAAAAATTTTTTTATTAGAAAAGCTACAGATTTTGAAATTTTTTTCTAGAAAATTTAATTGAAAAAAGAAATTGAAAAAACCAAGCCCCCCTCCATACAAAAAATATATATATAATCCTACGGGATTCCTTATTTGTGGGGGGTTAACTGGTTAGACAGAGGCAGTTGAACTTGGGCCTCGGTTAGATCCATCCGGGGATTTTAATACCCGTTAGTAATTTAAAGTTACGCTATAGCCTTAATTAGTAATAACATTCATAAGTACAAAATAATACTCTAATGCAGGGGCACCAAAGTGGGGTCACGAAACACAGACACAGGGTTGCGAAATGCATTCCAAAAACAACTACAATTATATTTATAAATAAATAAAAGTTGTATAATATATACAGATGAGTTGATATTAGAATAAAACCATGCAATTGTAGCCGAGCATTTAGTTATTATTTTGTTTAAGGCCTAAACCAAAAAAGTACACAGGAAACATAACAGCAGTTTAGTACAGCCCATCCTTCCTCTAAAAACCCCTCTTCAAAGTAAAAGTTACTAAATAAATAGCTGACACATTTCCAATCAGTTTTTTTTTTTTTTTCCTCCACAAAAAACAAAAAAATAAGGGTTTCCTTTTTTTATAGTGACAGGTAAATTTAAAGCAGCAACAGTCACAAGGTAACTGGCCAAAACTATTTTGCAAAAAGCTGAAAATTTTTGACAGTATCAATGTAACGTTGGATCAGCTGCTTCACGTGAACGAGATCTGATCTAACCGTGTGAGTCGGTCGAGCGAGCAGGGCCCTTTTGCATATGTGGGCGTGAACTTCCTAGGAGAACAGACATGCATTTACCCAACATTATGAACACCTTCCATAGTCGTTGGGGATCGTCGGTTTCTGGCACCGTTATTTCTGTGTTCGCAGGCTGAAAAGTTTCAGAAGCCCTGCTCTAATGAACCTGATGAGTTTGTATTGACGAGCCACATAATATGCCATGCATGTAGGACGTAGCTAATACGTATTTTTGCCAGAAGGAAATGTACACGGAAAAGCCAAGATTTGAAAAAAAAAATACAAATGCGTATCCCTCTAGAAATATAACTAACATATTATTAATGTATTTTTGATGACTCGACAGCCTTTTTGCCTCATCAATTTCACAACCAAAAAGGATTGAGAATATCCTGTGTTCCTCGTTATTTATAAAATATTGAAAAGAGTAGCCACAAAGGAAGGAAATATAAAATATATGTATAATAATTAATACAATTAAATTTTGTCAAATTCCTCATGCAAAAAAAAATTAAATTAAAATACACCAACGACTATATGTATACAATCAATGTTGTTGCCATATCGTTCTAGTGGTTCTAGCGGGTTCGGTTCTCGAACCGCTAAATCTGGAACCTTTATAATCTTTAGAATATATAAAGAAAATACAAAATATATTTGTTTTTTTTTTTTGTGTGTGTGCAATTACAGCGTTTTCCAAGGATTTTTTTACGTCACCAGGGTGATACAGTTGAATCTGAGTTCCAAATAGTTAAGGGCTACTTGAAAAGTGATATAAGTCACCAGACGGTGTAAATAAAAGGGGTGGGCTAGAGGACCACTTATAAGCTTACCGGGGCCCTTAAATATGATAACTATAATAATTCTTAAGCTAAGATTTCCCAAACTTTACCATACCAAGGCCTTCCTACACTATTATATTTTTTGCTGAGGCCCCCTTTATACAAAACATGTGTACTATGTATCTGTAGACTGAAAACAATCCTCAATTCTCTATCTTCCTGCCCCCACCCCTAGCCTCCCCTCACGGCCCCCACATTGAAAATGAAAACCATTGGCTTAAATAACCTTAATTTTCGGAGCCCCTTCTGAAACTTGGGCCGCAATGTACTCTGTGTTTAAGGTAACTGCAGCCCTATTTGCATCTAATGCCACTTCCTGGGGCCGAATTTTTCTAGTGACGTCCTTTGTTTTAAGTGCCCTTCACCAAAATGAGCCTTTATAAAAAGAATCGAGACCGAAGACTGGAACCTAGACCGTTAAAGTTGAACTTAAACCTTTAAATATATTATGCATACCCACATACTTCACTAATATAAAAGTGTATACTCTAAATTATGAAAAGATTTTTTTTTTTCTCGTATAAATGTTCTGATTTGGATTTTTTGACACATTATTCAATATTTCTACTATTATAACTTAAAGAAATGTTTTTATCTCAATATGTCTCTTTAAAAAAACAACAACATTCCTTCATGTGGTGGTACATTCGCTTAAAAGTAAGATTGGCCCATTATTACAAAAAAGGTCAATTCAAAAAAGTAAAAAGTAAAAATATTCTAAAAAACCTTCATTTAATGGAATTTACCTAAGAAAATAAAATCTATATTATTTTCTCTGAAGGGGCCCCAAATCAAGATCCAAAATTTCTGCAACAAATAAATAACTTTTTGAATCGACTTTTGTCAAGCCCATGCCTCACTGTCCGAATTGTTGCACTCTGCCTTTGCCTAAAGTTAGGTAAATATATTACTCCTAAATACGTAATTTTAATATATCAAAAGGATATGATCTTTTCAATATACAAATTTGGGTAATATAAACGACTTCTAATGTAATCAGGCGTTAAAAAATGAGGAAAATGTAACTTCTGCAAGTTACAACTTGTACATAAGCCACTAAATGTAATCACGTCGAGACTTCGTCCTCATTTTTTCCAGTTTTTTAAAGTTAGGGGGATTTTTTTTCAGGACTATATTTTTCTATTTTTTTTTTTTTTTATTAAAATTATATCTTTTGTAAAAATCTGTAAATTTTTGCAATTTCTTCACTAAAAAATCAATTTTTTGTCAATAGCTATGTATAATTCATAATTTTATTTATACAATATTTTCCCAAAAATTATTTTTCTGATTTTTTCCCAAAAAATTTAATTTTAGAAAAATGCAGAAAAAAAAACAACAAAAAAAAACAATAATAATAAATATAATCTTGGAGACACCTTTGAACTTGGACTGAATTATTTAAAATAATAAGGATCTCAGACTAGTCTAGGATATACATATACTCGTATAGATAGGATACAATAAGAGTTCCTAATAACTATATGAATGAATTAACCATGGATTGCAAATCTTATATATGTAAATACTATTAGGAGGATGTTTAGTTGAGTGCCTTTGCTCTGTGTACTAATACAATAACATATTTATAAATATTAATTCTAAACCTATGTATTGTACACACCCACAATGAATGAAGTTTTGTGAATAATTAGATATATAGAATATAAAAGGAGAAATAATGACGCAAATTATAATTAAATAAAATTATCTTTTGCATATCTGCTAATCGTTTTTATCTACTCTGATGTATACGTATACATATATGTACATACGAAATTTACATCTATTTTCCACTTCCCAGTGGTCGATAGCAATCCCTCAGAGTCGACCGATCGATCTAACAGGCATTCACTAGTGCATGAAAGGGTTGATTTTATCAACGTTTTATCTAACATCTTGGTTTCACGGCGTTTTCTATTATGAACATAAAAATGTTCATAGCATTTTTTTTTTTTTAGCTATCGATTTCTCTACAACTCCTTTTCACTTGCTGTTAACAATTTTTAATATTAATAGTTGAAGTCAAATATTCTTACCTTTCTGTATAATTGCTTGACTAGTAGTTGATTTTGGGGCCAATTTTTATTTATCTTCTTGGAAGAAGAAAAGTAACGAGAATCAATAAATATTTTCTCTTTCTTAGCTTAATTATTACATGGGTATACTTTATAGAAAGTTGAATTACTATGAGCTGCCATATAACATTGAAGAAATTCTGAATGTCTTTTTTATCGAGTGAACCCATTCTCCAGCTATCCAATGAGGTAATTAGACAGTCGTTGGACATATATTGTCGTTTGTTTCCCCATCACAATATATTTTTTGAGACAGTATAATTTTAGCATGTATTGTCACTTTTAAAAGATGTGCAATTTTGAACTAGAGTAGGTTATTCCAGATTTTGTGGTTTTCTAATTTTATAATATTCAAAGGAGGATATCTATTCACTCGCTTAGTCATTTTCTCCTCTATTTCACCGTAACTATCTTTAACAACATTTTTTTAGGATAGCAAAGAGACTGTAACGCCGAGAAAAGTGCTTAAGTATGCGAACAGAAAATTTGTAAGTGAGGTCTCAAGTTGGTTTTAGAGAGGTTTCTTTATTTATAAGACTCATTCTCCTTCAAATTCTATTGATACTGATTAGTGCTTGGAGCTACACATACAAAAACAGTTACATCACCTGATTATTCTGCACGGCGTTACCTCACCGAAAAACCTTCTAACTACCAACTGATTTTGGGGCTTTCTCTATAAAATCAATAGTTATTTTGTTAAATTAACGTTTACCTCAATTTAGCCATTACGTAGGCTGCTATATATATTTCTGGTCTACTAATGAAAATGCGAATATTTATCATCAAAAATGGTTTTATTGTTTTTCAAAGTATTCTCCAGCATGATTTATAGACTTTTGTATGCGCTCAAACCAATTGTCGAAGTCCTTTTTCCACTCCGATTGAGACATCTCCAAAACATGGTTTTTAAAAGCTTCAACTACATCTTTTGGCGACGAAAATCGTTGACCACTCATTTTTTTCTTAATGTACGGGAATAAAAAGAAGTGATTGGGTGTCAAGTCAGGGGTATACGGCAGAGGATTCATCAATTCAACGTCTTGGACGGTCGAAAAGGTGCTGGTTTGAACCGATGTGTGAGAGCTCACATTGTCATGGTGAACAATGATTCATCTTCTCTTGTTCGTTTTTTCGACTTTCTCCAAAGACTTCAGGCAAACAAATTGTGATGTACCACTCAGAATTGACCGTCCTACGATGCTCAAGTGGAACAGTCACCACATGACCAGTTTTGCCGAGGGAACAGGCGGCCATTTACTTCGAAGTGCTTCTTCCCCGAACAACTTTCGTTGGATTTGGCTCGTCTTCGAAGACCCACACGGTTGATTGTTGTTTTGTTTCGACCTCATACGCATAGATCCAGGATTCGTCACCAGTGACAATCTTATAAACGTCTATTGAAGTACATCAAGCGTATTTTTTCAACATGTCTTTTCACCAATCGACATGAACCTTCTTTTGAGGGATTGTCAAATTGTGCAGGATCTAACGAAAACAAACTTTTTTTACGGCCAGGTGTACATGCAATATCGAATGTATGGTGGTGGAAGAAATACACAAGGATGCTTCTACCTCACTGTATGTCACATGACGATCTTCCATTGTCACTTCACGCACGGCATCAATGTTCTCTGGCACAACGGCCGTTTTTGGACGACCTTCACAGAATTAGTCTTGGAGCGAGCGTCGACCACGATTGAATTGAAATTGAAATTAAAGTGAAGTAGTCCTCCTGTGAGTTATAAAGTTTGGAAAGCCAACTCCTCGATCATTCCAGAGACATTTCATTTATTGTATCCAGTCTTGGGTTATAGCTCAGGGGTTCTTCATGACCTAGGATCTTGCTAACTTGTAAAAAAGTATTTGACCACCCTTGATACATTATTTTCCAGTACCAACTAAGCTTGTTCGTCACTTGAAAAAGGTATAAAGGCCCTTTAAATACATATGTTTTCATTGAAAGTGCTTCCCCTGGTTTCTTTGTACTTTGACTTAATTAATATCGCCCAAAAATCTTTATTTGTACGAATTCTTTTGAGCCAGTTAATGTTCAAAGTTCTCAAAAAAAAAAAAAAAAAAGGTCGACAAGTCCTAAGCCCTACTTTAAGGTTGAAGCAATCAATCTTGATTCGGAAATATACTTCCTTTGTTCTTCCCATAGAAACTGATCTCTCTCTTTGCCGTGATTATATTGAAAATGCTTTCTGTGAAAGGGGAATATCGCAAAAGATGCACCATTTTTGGTAGAACTTTTTGGTTCCTTATGTATATTTTATCAATTTTGTTTATTTTAAATGGGACTAACCCCTCCACTTCTTTCGTAATTATTCATAACATTTTATTGTCAGTGAATAGAATTATCTTCAATGACTTCCTTCCTATTTTAAGACATTTGATTAATGGGTCACTTTTTCATATAGCAGATTAATGGCTATAATGAACAATGAAGGCGATAACAAAGTAACTACTTGAATAAATTTGTACAGTTCTAATATAATCCGTATAATATACTATGGAAAATGAATATTAGCTGTTTTAAAAATTGGAATATGATACTAGCGCGAACATAATAAAATATTAAAAAGATGTTATTTATAATTAGTATTGTTTTTGTTAAAATTCTAAACCAAAACTATCTACTATAAATATATAATAAGTAAGTTTATATTGTAAAGCCTCCTTGTATACAACATTTTTTGTTGTTTTCTGTCCATTTGATATAAATATAATCAAACCTGCATCCCCTTTTGACACTCTTGAAAATGCAACCATATTAAAATACTAATTTTGGTAAATATAAAGCAATTTATTCAAATGTTTGGCCTTGTAATTTATAAATTGGCATTGTCATTGCTAACTTGCCCAGTTCCTTCTTCAACCATAATGAAAATGGAAGATACATACTAAGATTAAATTGCTCATTCTCTTCATAATTACCTTTTTTTAATTTGTATTTAGTATACGTTCTCCCTTTTTCCGTTATAACAATAATTGGTTTTTTTAGATTTTTCATTTTTTTTGTGCATTCTCCGAATTTACAACCCATATCTTTAAAAAAAACCTTGAAACGTGGGGAATCGATCTTTTTTTATGAAAAATTACATTCGTATTTCTTATATCTAAAATTTAAATACAATATATCCTTTCCGTAAAGCTTTCGTTCTGGCTTGCAAGTATTGAGCATAATGATTATGTGGCCCGCATTAGTCATTCTTTCAGTCATCAGGCCCGCAGTAAAAAAAAAAGTTTGGTGACTTCTGTTCTAGAGGAAAGAAGAAAGGCCGTGGAAGTTATGATTACAGGTCAAATAACGATGGTGTTATGGTTTTTGGTTGTTATGATAACTAAGGTGTGACGTTAGCAATCTCATTTTTAGATATTGATGAAGAGAACACTGTAAGGCGATGGAATAAAGTTTAAAAAGTTATGTTGATTTTCCAAGACCCCAAATAGTGAAAGATTATAACTCTAAGATGAGTGGTGTGGATCTTCTCGGGCAGTTCATTTCCACATACGGAATAATTTCCGATCGTGCAAATGGACACTTTGTGCAATATTTTACATCATTGACAATTGATTGTAATTGCTGTGTGGAATACAGAAAAAATATCTTCTTGGGATTTTTGGTTTGTTTTTATAGAAATTAAAGTTTTGAAAGGAAATTCGTTGTATTATATTCTCGTGAATATAAAGAGTTTAAAGAGTACATTATCTCCAGAGAAAAAGTTGAAATTTCATTGTCCTCTCATTTATTTGCATAGAGTGACGTATTTGAATCTGATTGCCATTTAAATGAGGGGGGGAAAAGTACAATTCCAGCCTTGATGAAGGAAACGTGATGTTTTGCTTGGTAGCTATTTGATTAATCTTAGATTAATCACAAGGGATTTTCCCATTGTGAGGAGTCCTAGTCATGGCTTTAAATATAATTGAACCAAGGTATGAATCATGGAGGGAAAAAAGAGGTTTTCCATCATGACTCCCTACGTGTATGGCTTTTTTTTCCCTCTCACCTTTAACTCTGACTCATTTCCATTTTCTGGCTATTTTTACTGTGTGTTTATATTCCCTTTTCATATTAAGAAGGCATATTTTTACTCAAATATAAACATCATGATCAGTAGGATTCTATTTGTCCTTAATGTGGGAATTAAATCGGTCCTGTCTTGTACTGCGGGTCCAAAATTTCGGAAGAATTGTTGTCTAAAATGAAGATCCAGACCATTTTTTGACAGACAATGGGAGTGAGTGGATCATTTCAAGGAAACTCGGAGCTCAAAATTCACTTATCTAAGGAAAAACAAGGAATCGGGCCATTAATAATATAAATGATGTTTTGAACTACAATAAAACTACTCACCCTGAAATAGCAATGCGGAAGTGGTACTTTCAGCTCTTTTGATTTCATCTCTGTAGGTATAAAATTGTATTCTTCTAAGATAGAACAGGCAAATTAGTGAATAATTTGGCATTTGGCTCTTTGCTCAAACATCAAAACCGAAAAAGAGATGTGAAACTTGGGTTTCAAATTTGAGGGTATGAGTCTGAGGTATCAGCTCTCAAAGCCTCTTAAAAAAGATAGAAAAAAACTACGCTTTTTCCGACATTAACATAAAAATTTACACTGGATATTTTTCTGCTGTTGATTTTCTACTGGTATTTCAGTGGTTAGTGGTTTGGCTTGCTGAACTCGAATTAGCTCTTGTTTTGCTGTGAGCAATACATTATTATTATTATTGAATAATAGTCCCAATTATCTACTACCAAAGGATTTTTGACCTTTTATTCTTCCTTTTTTGGAGGAAAGGTTGCAATATAAAATAAAAATCCCATCATATTATACGATCTGATAGGTAATACATAATTACAGCTCATTCCTCCTACCCTTGGCCTGAAAACTTACCTACACGCACAACTTGTGGTTCCCAAAAAATCCTGTTTTGAGATATCTTTTCCACATAATTTCTGGAAAGCAGTTAATATTAAAGTATAAAATAAAATAAATGTTTTTATCGGTAGATGCCCCATTTTAGGGAAAGTCTTGATACAATTTTTATTTTCTTATTCTTGTCCTTTGTTTTAGTAGGATTACTAATATCCGAGACCTTGCTAAAACATTTTTAATGACATTTGGATAAAGAAAACCAGAGAGGAGTACTATTAAACTTATTTTTCATTTCATTTAAAAACGGATTGAGAATGATCACAAAAATTTCAGAAATACAAAAGTAAATATAATTATTATATTATATATGAATATACGATACGTATAAAATATAAGAAAGGATAAAGCAATTGCACATTGCAGAACTAAGAACATTGTCTAAATTTGTGTAAAGGTACTGAGATTGCTAAGACGTTCTTCCTATCTTTCATTAAACTTCCATCACGTTGAATCCATTTTAGATCGGATTCTGAGAACCGAAAGACATAATTGGAACTCCCACGAGGATCAAAGGATCCCCCAAAGAGTCGAACACCCCCTTCTGCATAGGCCATACTCCCTCCAAAACGGGACTCCATTGGAAGAGCCCCTCCAGGAGGAAGATGAATCCAAGTATTGGTCGTGGAGTTATAAATAAACCCATGATCAATCCCAGAGAGTAATACATCTCCTTCATCGTTCATAATGGAGCAAAGAGTCTTATTAGTTGGATGGGGCATGGGAGGCAAATCTCTCCAAGAATCTGAAAAATGAGCGAGGAAATGAAACGAAAGAAAGGGAAAAGATGCCCAAACGACTTACGGGATGTCCAATCATAGGCCCAGGCCTTGTCCACTTCTTGTTTTTCGTTCATGTAACCTCCAGCGAGGAATGTAAAAGATTCGTTAATATGGACTAAGCAGTGTGAGTAGAGAGCGATGGGTAGATTCGGACCCGCCTTCCAATTACCGTTCTGATATATGTGAGTAGTCTTAAAAGGATTGGCACCTGGTCCATAGCGCTCTCCTCCTGTAACCCAGAGACCTGTTCCATCTCCAATCACAGTGAAAGCACTTTTACTAGTTACAAAAGGAACGGGAATGGTCTTTCCTTCGGGGAATTGAGAGAAAGATGCTTGCCAACGGCTATTCACATCCAATCTGCAATTAGGTAGAAAAGGATGAAAATAAGCTGAGCAACCGATAGAATATGTAAGGTTGGGTGGACTGGAGTCAAATGGGTGTCGTTCCATTTTTACTTTCAAAAATTAATAAATTTTTTCTATGGGCTCTCAAAATATATAAGTTTAGTTTAACTTTTTTAAAGATGTTCTATGTTTTTTTCTGCGAATACAGACTTTAAAAATATCCGTGAAACTCAAGAAAAATAGGTATAAATATTTATACGGTTGTCTCATCCAATAAAATAAATAATATAGTTTCAGGAACTGTAAGGATTCTTTTTGTAAATTTAAATTAGGTTGACCAAAAAAATGAAAACACTTTCTTCTAATATGTATAAAAATGAAATTTACATATATCATATAAATTATAGGTCGATTTTTGGCAAAGAAGAACTATGTCTCATTGCCCAATGAACCCTTCCCTATTGTATGTAGATCATTGTTTGTGGTTTTTGTGAACCATGATTTAATAGTCCTACATGATCTCTTTGATAATCCAACAAAAATCGACCTCAAGACTCAACGACAAACGATACGAACAATCGAGAAGGTTCCACAGGGCAATGAGGCATAGTTTTACTTTACCTGTTGTTCCACCCAAAATAGGCCTATTATACATTATATTATATATTTCTACAGAAAAGATTAAGCTTAAACATAATCAACTGAAACTAAAGGTGTGGTTCTATAGGTGAAGATAGAATATTATTGTTTGTTTAAGTCATCAATTTATTTAGTGATGCACGAACATTTAGGGGTGCATTGACCCAGGGGATCCCAGCTGTGGGATCAAATGGTTGTACCTAACTTTGTTCATTAATTGAAATTTTCAAGATTTTACTTCCTTCCAAATTAATGCTCCTAAGAAAAATTTATATTTAAGCCCTTAAGGCTAACAAGCAAACATGAAACATACAAAAAGTTCATCAAATTTCTTGTGACAAGCCTCCAAACGCAAAAATACACCCGGTTTGATCCCACCCTACCCTTGTAGGCATAAACTAAACTAACAAAAATTAATATTTACGTATAGCAGAGGCCAACATCCGTGGAACAAATTATAATATCCCCATTGACTATGCCTCCAACAGCCTGGTCATATTTGGTATCAAGAATGAAATTCCCTGGATATGTTATTCTGGAAGATACACACTCATCCGAACTTGAAACACTCTCTCCATTCTCTTCTTCTAAAAGGAGAACCAAAGGACTTGCAGCTGAAAATGTAGAATAGTATGAATTATGTATTTATTTATTTTAGGGATTTTAATGAGTCCAATCTTTAATTACCTACACATTTGTTGTAACACTGAGAGAGTTGTTCCTCGGGATCCAAAAAAGATGAAAGAAACATTTTCATAAAAAGTCTTTGTTCCTTGGTTATGAGAGATGATCCGTCCAAAGAGGCCTTGTTCCATTTCGGAGTTCCTCTTTCATATAATGGACAAATAATGGTACAGCTGGTAAAGGTATTAAATTCCTTAAAAAGTGAAGAGAATAAATCCTCGTTCTCGTGATAGAGTTTATTAAGACTTGAGTTGAGGAGATTATCAAGGGCTTTTAGGAATTTACCATCATTGGACCTCGTAGAAGACTTGAGTAAATTGATTGCATGAACTCGAAGAAGGGTGGACATTCCCTGGATATAAGAGAGACTTAAACATGCATCGATCGTTTCCTGATTTGCCGAGGATGAAGAGCATATTTTACGGAGTGTTGTATCAATCCTTTTAGATCTTCGAGGTCGACTTAGTGCAGATGTCAAGTCAACTTGACTTCCCAGAAAAGTATAGTCACAGGGTTTGAACTTATGACCCTCATGATCGTGTGGACCAGGCCCCTCTTCCTCATCATTCTCATCAAGTCCAATTATAAAAACTTCAACGGCTTTACGAAGTGCACTGAGGCCTGTCATCTCACTATAAATACCAGACATTTCCGAAGAGGAAATCAAACTTGATCCAAACTTTGAGTTCCATGCTAAAAAGCAAAAAGCGTCCAAGAGTTAGTATCGGCTACTAAGGTCATTTAACTGCATGCATTTATCCTTGAAAATTAAATAAAAAACTGCTTTTTGAGTAAAAAGCATTAAAAGATTTTTAAAACGTCACATAAACTAGTTATAGCATGATTTATACAAATGTGTTTGATGTGTCAGTTCCATACATATAACTAATTGTAATCCATATAATCACTTTGATTGCATTGATTTTATAGCTCCAAACTCACGGTCAAGGACCCATGAAAGATGATGTAAACAGATTTACTCACCCGAATAAACATAATTGAGTAAATGATCGAAATCATCCTCAAAGTATCCATCCAAAACAGGTCGAGTTCTCCAAGAGGTCATATCGCTCGTCAAATGGAGAGCCCAATCAAATACAACCTTAGAATTCGGAGGGATTGTCCCGGCAGCTGAGGATATTTCAATGAGAAGGAGGGACACGATCCCCATTAAAACACGTTTTCTTATATCCCTTCGCGTCATGGTATTTCTGTCTGTTAAGGTAGTAGAGATTAGGATTGCTCCAATGGATGAATAATTCCTCTTGATTATACTACCACAATAACAAAAATTGACATTCAATCGATTCAATAATTTCAATTACAGGATCACACACACACTCTTATGAAAAAGGAGAGATATAAATCGTTTAACTGCATTTATGTACACCCTGCCTGAATCTCTCAAGTTTCTTTATTAAGTATGTAAGTAACATTGTTTGAGAGGCGCGGGTGGAAGTAGAAAATCAAATCCGGTTTTCTTTCATACGTCGTTGTATGTTGCTCGGCATATTATAATAGGAGGAAAATCTTAATATTGAGTAGTATTCAATCATCAAATGAGCGACTTACAACCACTCTCCCCATTTTTAATTATGATGAAAACTCTATAACATGCTCGTTTATAATAAGTAATATGCACGTACTACTACGTGGAGGCCATATTAAAAATTGAAAGGAGCCCTTTTTATGCATTGCCATTAGTACTCCAATAAGTAAAAAATAATACTTTCAATATCTAAGAAAGAATAAACCACATCTTTGTATATAAATCATTCAGGGACCACAGCCAGTTCGACTCTGAGCGGGGAAAATTTCGTACACAGTCCAAAGCAAGCAAATGTAGTCCCTTAAGTCTAAATAGTAAATTGCGACTTCAGTCTATAAGTAAAACGACTCAAAACGTGTCAATGACTCGTTAAAAAATCCTCGTAGACAATGTAGAGCTGGAAACACGAGTCCCATTTAAGTTTCAATATTAAATTGAGACTTCAGACTCGCTTCAACTCGAAGTGAAAAGATTCATATTTGATAAGACTCGAGGCTTGGGACTCACAAACACCTTTATGTCACAGTAATATCGTTATTGTTCAAGCCCCATTGATCTGTTTAATAGGATTGGTTTTAGTAACATTGATGATGACTGAATCAGCAAAGCTGGAGAATCGAATCACAACTTCGGTACTTAAAATGAAAAGACTCATTGATCATACATGGACTCAAGTAGCTATAAGACTTGGGATTAGAGTCGAGCTTATAAAAAATAATAGGTGATCGTTAAGAAATCTTTCAGGGGTGTTGACCGGACCCTTGCTATGAAGACAGGGAAAGGGGAATAAATTTAATTCATAGCCCCTTACCTAACAAGCAAACTACAAGAGCCCTTTCTCTACGGATAACCCTGTCACTAATATAAGGGGCAAAAATGGAATGCCCCCAAAAAAATCAACTCCCCTACCCCTATGATTATCATAACATTCTCTACACAGAACTCTGACGCCATAGTAATTGATGAATGATGATAGAATCTTTCTCTTTCTTTTTTTTTGTTAGGCCTGTCTCCATGCATAAGACACTCTCGCTCAAGTACATATAATATGTTATTATTACATATGTTTGTTTTTTGTTAAAGATTATTTGTACTATATGTATGTAAATTATGAAAGAGAGAAACAAAACGCATTTATATCTTCCTTTGAATTCTAAGAAAATTGACAACTTTTTCATTTTAGGGGAATTTTGGATCTTGTTAAAGTATTAGCGCTTAGAAAATAGATTTTAGATCCACTTTCGTTTAAAGACATTCAATATTTTCTTTCTTTCCTTTCTTAAGTTTGAATATTTTTCTTTTAATAATTCTTCTTTAAAATAAAATGCAAGGCTTTTTTCCGATTTTTTTTTTTACAGAAGATATAATTTTTGTATCACATGTATGAGCTTCTTTATAACCAACATTTTGAGGGTAGAAAAAAGAACTACCCTTCTCAAATTTTGGCGCCCTGTAAAACATTTTGTTTGAAAAAAACCTCAGTTTTTGAATTGGTTTTATGCCACTGGAACTTATTTGTAGCGTAGTAACCCATTAAAACTTCATCTACAAAAAAGTATTTGGAAGGTCTAGTTCAACTGCAATAATTATTTGTTTTCAAATTGATTGAGGAAAATAATCAATAAAAGGTTGATTTCATCATATTTCTGTTGTGTACAAGTTCCAACTTGTTCAAGTATATTGTACAAGTTGGAATTTCTTCGTCTAAAACACATTATTTAATTAAAACATTCTTGTTGTAATTTATTAATTCATACTATCATTTCATTTTGATGCGTTAAAACTATATGGGATGATTAAATGACCCAAGGGAAAGAGCGAACAGACATAAAATCTACAACAACAAAAATATAAGGAAAAAATTAAGGTTTTCATCTACAGCTATTGCACCGACTGATATATGGTTGTTATTCACTCATGATTCATGATTTAAAATAGTTATTTTTTTTTATAAAATAATTGTTAATATTTTGTTTTATTATCTTTATTAAAGAATTCAATTAAAAAAATTTTATTAAAAAATAAATATAAAGTTTGTTTTTTTTTTATTAGAATATTTAAATAAAGTAGGAATTGAATTATCTAGTAAACGCCACCGACCTTTTGGATCCACAGTGAGCCTAAGCGAATTATTTAAGTATGAATAATTAGAATATGGAGCCTAGTAATATCCTTATAAAATAGCCCATTAATTTAATTTTCATATCCCTCAAATAGTAGAAAATAGTTGATTATATTACTTGGCAATCTCTTAAGTCTTTGGCAGGAGTCTAATTCACACATTTGATGGCAATGATCCACAACTTTCTTTGATTAGTGTCGTTTAGAATATTAAATCTTTTCATGAGGGAAAATCCTCGAGACTTTTTACTCAAGGTTGATCTATTATTACAAAACACGTTACTATTATGAAAAATATATTGTAATTAATAAGTATTGGCTAATTATGATAAATAATTAAATTAAGTCCACAAAGTAGTACATGAATTGCCTTCAAGACCTTTAAAATAGATTTTTTGGGAGCTGACAATTAGAGCCAATCAGCAAAGAGAAGGAAAATCCCTGCTCTTCTTCTACTGAGTGTCCACTCTTTCCCTGGAGTCCTTTAGGTAAGATGCATTTATGAGTAATATAAATATGAGCATATGAACTTGATAATGTGCTACAGAATACTTATATTTTAGTATTTTTTATAAAAATAGTTCTGAATGAATTATATCTTCTTTTTTTTAAGAGTAGGGGCTTGGTTTTTGGAATTTTTTTGAATAAAAATCCAAAAATTGAAACTTTTGGGAAAAAATTTCAAAAATCTCCAGCTGTTTTCAAAAAAAAAAATTTTTCAAGAATTAAATTTCTATTATAAAATTTTTTGAAAAAAAAAATTCAAATACTAAATTTTTCGGATTAGTTATTTTCAAAATGTTAATTGTTTTGGAAAAAAATTTGAAAAAATTAATTAAATTTAAAATATTAAATATTTTGAAAAGAAATTAAAAATATCAAATTTTCTTGTGAAATGGAAAAGTTCCTTAATTTTGGAAGGGCAATTTTTTTTTTTTTTTTTTTTTCATAACTTAGGAAAGTAATAAATAGTTAAATACCAGTCGGAATAAAATAAAAAACAAATCGGAATCGCAAATTAAACATTATTTTCCCGACTCCCATCCCGATTCCGATTCCAGAAAAGACACCCGACTCTCCAATTCCCAATCGTCCCATCACTAACCATTAACTATCCAAATCCCAAGAACTATAAATCCTTCATTTAAAATTATTCAACTCATTTTTTGGTTACAACTTGTACAATTTGCTTGTACAAGTTGCAACTTCTACACAACATATACAAACATTATGATTTATTTATTTCCTTTTAAATCAACAAAATTCATTATCAAGATTTTTTTTTTTTCAAATTACCTCTTAACATCGATAAATTTCTCCTGTAAAATTAAAAAAATTCAACTCTTTGAGAAAAACTATAAATTTATGAATAAACAACAATACTTTTTATGATGTTGAATAATTAAATTTCAATGTATTAAAGTAGATTGAGTTATAATGAGATTTATATAATAAAATTATCTCTCAAAAAACTCTTCAGGGCCCTCCTCTGGCTAAAAAAAAAAAACATGCTTAATATGAGCTGTAATTAGATGTATATTAATAAAACAAAATTTGTTGCATGAATGTATTTATGAAAAACGGTCACAGGGTGGACTGTATATAGTGGTCCTTTTTATAACAATGACTCATTTAACACCCCCAAAAAAATAATAACAGGCAGTTGATACAGGTGTGCGCGTCTAAAACTGAACACTCCTTTAAATTTTACGCCATGCACATATTCGTGATTTTATTGAGTTGAAACCGATTTATACTTCGAGACAAGGGTCTTGACTAGTTATAAACAAAACTCCAACAAAATCTAAATAGCAACAGTGAAACAACAGCTGATAATATCGAGTCGTAATTTTGGAACTTTCCACGCGGGGAAAAACTACCACTGAAATTGCCAAGGTTCTGAACTGCAGCCGCACAGCACTGTTTAGAGCGTGGAAGCCAAAGGGACTCCTGAGGGGACCGCAAGATCTAATTCAAGGCCTCGAAGGTCGGACGAAATGGTTGCTGCCGTGAAAGAGTCTGTCGAGGACAAGGTCACCGTCAGCGGCCTCTCCAGGGAGTTCAACGTCAGCAGAAGGACCATGGACCGGCTAGTTCAGAAAGATCTTGGCCTTCAGGTCTACAAGAGAACCCCTCGTCAAACCCTCAAGCCGAAAAATTAAAGGAGAGTTCAGTTTTAGACGCGCACACCTGTATTAACAAGGGTCTTAATTATGTAGTTTCTCTTTGTGTACCTTTTTTTTCTTAAAAAAATGTCAACTTTAATCATAATTCCTATGCATTTTTAGTATATGTTAAGATTTGAATATGTAAAAATCGATTTAAGGTGGATTTACAATACGACGTAAGAAGCAACGGTACTGTTGCAGTTGATATGTACAGATGTCACAAATTGGTGATCTTTTTTTTGGGGGGGATTTGAGCCATTCATCGCTTATTATCAAGAAACTCTCTTATATAAGGAACGCAGATAAATTTAGGATAGTCATACTTCTTTTTGCCAAAAAAGATCATTTCTACACGGGAAATGCAAACATCTACATAACATCGACTTGAGTACCGTTGCACTGGAAAATATTGGGAGAGTAGATCATACTTTGCACAAATGTATATCTACAAAAAAGAAAGGAAAGAGTGTTTGTGCGTCCATTTAACTTCAAGATCTAAGTTGACGTGACCTGGGATTATAATAAAGAGGGATAAAGCAAGGAGATTGGAATCACACAACCTGGTTTGTGCTGAGGGGAAATCTTCATATAAATCTTACTTATTGGCATTGGCCATGATTTGGAGACAAGCCAGGGAACAAAGGAACAAGTATATGACTTCAATAAAACTTCTATAAAGTAAAAAAAAGCCCTATCCAACAAAATTACACTTTTTTTTTTAATGAACAAGAACAGCATATGCTCAACTTAGTACAGTTTGATCCCTTATTCCAAATATGGCTTATTTTTTCTCTCATAGCTTCGTGTCCTTCAGAAAAAGGCTATCCATTTTTTTGTTATTTTTGGCTATTTTTACGGTTCAAAGCTGTTTTAAGTCCTCGGTGTTGAAGATAGGGACAAATTATATTAATATATTTTAAAGCCAAATGTTAAAAAATTTTAAAACTATTTTTAAAATGTCTGCATCATAGTTTTAACTCTAATTGTTTTAAGTAGAAAATAGGTGCTTTTTATTCAGAGGCACATAGCTTCAAGACGTATGGATTCAAAAAATTTATGATCAATAATCATAACTTTATTTGACCTCACAATATAGACAAACTTTGACACTAGAAACTTCCTATGATTTTGATAATGATAAAAAGTAAGCTCTTGGTCTAAGAACAACCTTAATTGGATAACTGATAAATTGTTGAGTAGATTGGAGGAGTGACCCGCTTCTTTATTAGATCCCAAACAAGTTTTCCTTGAGTTTGATGCCCCCTTTTCTTACGTCGTATTGTAAACGCACATTTACTCCAGCAGGCGTTTTGTATTTAGCATACAGGGATCACTGGTTTGTTTGTTTTTGTTAGTGAGCGTTTCAGAGGCTAAAGTATCTCAAACTTTAATTAGTATTCTTTTATTCTTGAGGGTAAACACGTCACATAAATTAATATAAGTACTCAGTCGTTACGTGGGAGTGTGCTCATGAAAAACGTAGAGTAACACTGATGATTTCTTACGGAGTTATATTCTATATTATCAAAGCAAAATTTGTCTTTTAGGCAACGCCTAATTACTCCGAGCAATACTGGATATTACTACTAGTCAAATAATAAAGAATGCGAGGAAAATGACAACACTTTCATAAGTCACCTATGGTCTTTCTGCTGACGTTGAACTCCCTGGAGAGGCCGCTGACGGTGATCTTGCCCCTCTTGTCCTCGACAGACTCTTTCACGGCAGCAACCATTTCGTCCAACCTTCGAGGCCTTGAATTAGATCTTGCGGTACCCTCAGGAGTCCCTTTATAATATCTCAAAAATCTCTTCACTGAGTGAGTTTTGAATTTTTATAAAACTATTTCAACGGACAGCAAAAGAATAAATAAATCAAAAAATATCCGTTACAGTAAAAGTAATGAAAAATTCAATACATTATTAGAAAAATAATGATCCTTCAAAAAACTACTTTGACATCTCAAAACAGTTTTAAACGAATATCTTGAAGAAAAGTTGATAAATATTCTTAATTTTTTCACAATAATCTGCAATATTTTGCTATAAATTTTATACCAGTAGCTTTTTTGATGTTCTAGAAGAAGAGACCATTGCAGCTGTCCCGTTTTTCAACTGTTTCCATAAATAAAGAATTAGAGAGTTAGTAAGATTATGTCTTCTAAAAATGAATAATAAAACTAATCTTCATCTTCGTTAAATCAAAAATTTTAATAACAGAGTAAATTGCACCAAAAAAAACACCTAAATCTATGGTTTAAAACTATGCCCGGCTAAGTACAATTATCATTGCCCTATTTAAGACACATGTTAGTTTATTAATCAAATCTCAAAAATAAAAAATGCATTTCACTCTTGCTTAGATATTATTGGTTCAAACGAAGTGTGTTGCTACAACTTATTATTATATGTTCTGGCAATCATACATTATTTTCTTTGTTTTTCAGGGCGTTACTTTCTTAATATAAAAATACTTCCCTGTATTTTGTTGTCGCCTGTTGATTCACTCGTCTCCCTTGATACGTCAAGTTATTTCATAAGTAATAAGTTATTATATTCTCCGTTTCCAAAAGGACAGGAATACCATTTCTTGTTGATACCTCATCGTTTATATAATATATATAGTGGCTATTTTATTATTTATATGAAGAAATTTTGTCTATCATACACAAATACCACTGGCTACAAATGTATGGCTACTCTTATAATAAAATATTACGAAGCAATATAATAATGAAGTACCATGTAGATTTTAATAATATGTTTTTAAACTTTATGAAGAAATAATATGACAGTGACGGTCTGGGAGTACATAAAAGTTACATGATTTGGGGGTATTTTTCTGTTTCTTTTTGGAGAAAGGTTGCGTGATACAATAAAGTGAACGACGTGTTTTATATTGTTCAATTCTAGCCAGGAGTGAAGAAATTTAAAGAAATAGGTAGGATCGTAGGACTGAAGGGGTGACGTATGTATCGGTCTTAAGGACCGTTGAATGGTAAAGAGAGTACCAATAAAAAAAGACTGGGGGGGAAGGGGGGTTGTAAGTCTAATAAGGAAATCAGTTCTAGGACCGATCTATAGATAACTATAGATTGCTTAAGGGCGCTGTTGTCGCAGCATTTCATGTCAGGTATTGTCGGGGGCAGTAAATTAATCAAATTTATAAGGAAAGAAAACATGAAGTGATCCTACTAACTTAATTCGTTTATAATAATACGATAACTTTATGTATGACGTAAATATGAGTGATGACGTATTATAACTTTGAATGAAAAGCTCGTGGCTGCAATGATCACTAATGTTTACTATTATTATCTATTCAATATTTAATTATTTATTGCCCAGATATTAAAAAAGAAGTCCTTTATCCAACCGTGATTGAATTGAATAATTTTAATTAGTGTCCAAAATGACTCATAGTTGTGTTGCTTTTAGCTTTTTTTCTAAAATAAGGGTAATATTTTTAATGGTAAAATCATAAATAAGTATAATATTCGCATGTTTTGCAAAAATATTTTACTTTTAAACATAAATTGCTAAGTCAAAATATTTCATCTATCATTTGACGAAATTGTATAAAGCTAGCATTAACCATCTATGTGATATTTCATCCTTTATTTCTATGGACATAATAATATAATCTTTTTTAATTCAAACAAATCATAAATTTTTGTATGTGCTACAACTTCTATACAGCGTTAACCATCCATGCGATATTTAAACATTTTAGTTGTCACTAATAACCAATAAGCGATCAGTATTAATAGCTAACAAGATTCAATTCATAACAAAACTATACTCCCGACAACAGCTGACTCATAATCCACTACTGCAGCTCCATCAACTAAAACTTTGTCACTCTGTAATATATTCTCTATGGATCAATCCAACACCATTTGTTAGAGATGCTTCTCTTTCTGATTTATTTACGAATTGATTATTGCTCCCTCTATGAGCGAACGTTCTTTTTTTAATCAATCATTATATGACCTTTTAATTAATAACATGAGAAATGATCAATATATCTTTATTTTACTTTCAAAGGTTGTGTGTGATTAATTTGAATGGTCAAAATTTAAAATATATACAAACTAATATTGGGTTTCGTCTGAAAATCCTAGACCGCTATGATTTTTATTCGACTGAACTAATTACGTCCAGTTTTTTTATAAAAGCAATTTCATTGGAATTGTTATTATATATGTATTACATAGATTTAATTCAAATATACTGGATTAATTAGTACTCAACGCAAGTGTTCAGTTTTATTATATTCTTAAAGCCATTTGATGAAGTTTCATCAAGATGTATTGGAAATATTGAAGAAACAATATCAACTTTGAGCGCCTAAGATGACATCTCCTTCAATTATGATGTAATGTATAACGTCAATGAAAATGCTCTTTGAATATATATTTGTTATATTTGGAAATCAAAGAAACTTATTATAAATGTATCTCTTTTTTTAAATAAAAGAAGCTTAGTTAATTAATGAGTTTTCATTATATGAAGCATAATAACATACAATATTTAGAAGAGAAAATGGTTAAAAAATGGTCTCCAGTCCAGTAAATTATTGGGTCACAGCTTTCTAGTAGTGATGGGACGATTAATCCGAATGATAATAATCATGATAATTTTATTTTTCATATCTGTGTTTTTTTCAAAGTTTTCTTTTTTAGTAATTGTAATAATTGGTATTTACAGAAATCATTATTATCAGGAGATTGATAACATTTCAGCAAACATATCTTATAAATTTAACCTGTCAAGTCTTATTCATAATGAACCTTAAGTGGCCCCAGAACGCAAATATATACAAAAAGAGATATACTAAGAGAAAAAAACTATAACAAGGATTTTAATACAATCTATATTAAAATCAAGCTAAGGTTGTTTGTCTCTGAATGTGAAGGACACATTTTGAAGAACGTGTGTTGCTGAAGCATAGTGCCTTAAAAAAGAAAAGGGAGGTACATATTTGATATGTCAACATAAAAAAAATCTTAACCAAAAATCCAAATATTTAATAAACACATTGCTCAATTATATGCTTTGTAAATGGGTAAATGGTAGCTTTGTATTCTACATAGTTTAGAACCTTTATTGTATTCAAAAGACGCACATTGTCCCGATATGGTCTTTTAAATAAAATCTTTTAAATTTTTAATTCCTTTATTGTGTAGTATCAATATAGGCTACTTCAAGTACAATTTGTATTTAATATGAATAATTTGTTGATAGAAATTGACAATAATTTGTGGATGAATATAAACGTAAATTCATTCTAGCTTGATCTTGTTTTGACGGGCCACATATGTAAAATTTAAAAAATAAAGAATGTCACTTTATATTAGGCTCGGCAACGAGCGTGTGTAGGTAATGCCCAGCATATTTAGGGTTCTGTTAATCGTGTTTTGGGCAAGCGCGCCCGCAAATACAACTTCAACTATTTGGCTCCTCTGTTAACTATGCTACATATTATATTAAAATTTGAAAAAATGGAGTACATATCTACGTTTTAAAGGCAAAGTTCACATTTATGTTGACAAGCTCTGACTTTACTGGATTTGTTGCCATGTCGTGGGTACATAATTTTTTATCCCAATGCTACTAGAACATTGTTTTATCCTTGCCACAAAAATTTATTCATTCATGTTTGTTTGTTTTGTCACAGTTCAAAAACGAACGAATGAACGGAAAAAATGTAAGCGAATGAACAACGAACTGAAACTTTTCAGAAAATGAACAAATTGTTTCAAATTATTATTAATGTCTACGTAGATTATTTAACTTTTTAGTAGAAACATTCTAGACTAATTTTGAATGTAAATAGAAATGGTGTTTATTGTTATTGATCAAGTGTTTATACTGCCTATTGAGTATTAACAATGAATAACAACATATGCAGGAAAAGAATTAAAAATTTGGTCTACTGTTCACATTTGTAATCAAAATGGTCATTAATATTATATTCTTAAAACTCTGGTTTACCAATCATATAATGAATTTTCTATACTTATAAGACTAAGATTTTATATTAAGAAAATAATTTCTATAAATGTACCTTTGTTTTAGAGTAATTAAAGATTTAGAATGAGAAAAATCTTCAGAATGTAAGTATAACCACTTGGAGACACTTGATCTACTCATTGAGGAATTCAATTTAAAAATTTGGTCACAAAAACAAAGTCTTTGGAAAGCAATAAAGGCATTGTCATCCGACTTTGAAAAAAAATATAAATTTTGTCACTTTAAAACCTTAAATGTTTGATATATATTTACCTGCTAAAAGTTTCTAATATTAGAAAAACTAATCTTCATTTTTATAGCACAGAAAATAATAATGTTATAAATAAATTGTTTTTAGTCATATGTATAGTTGCCGCTGGTGTGATATAACTTATATCATTATAAGTCAGCTAACGTGTTTGGCTTATTACCACTGTCTTTTTTTTTTTTAAGTAACCAGGATTACATCTAAAGTTACAGATCGATTTTGATCAAACTTGGTAGGAAGATTATATAATATCAAAGTGAGAGACCATTAATTTTTGAGAGGTTAAGGTCAAGGAAACACAAAACATAAAAAAATGCATAATCAACCATAACTTTGGAATTAAGTGAGATACATAACCAAAGATGAAAATAATGCTATCAACCGGTATGCTAAAAATAAAGAAACCGAAATTAACATAGTAACCCTGACAATGGAAGAATGTGTTTGAGGAGATCAGCTTAGCTGTCATGACGTTTTATTAGATTAGCTGTGAGCAACTCTGAGAGGGATAGAAAGGAAGTAACACAAATCCAACTCCGTAACTAGTAAAAACATTGGCAAGAACTACTTTGAAGTCGATCCTAAACTCTAGTCTTAGTTCAACAAAGACTTGTTATCATAACTTACCAACCGATATTGTATAGCCAAGAATAATTACAATATTAATTCATTTTCTTATTCAGTTTTGAATGAGTTTGAACTACATATCAAATGTTCAAATTTGAGGAACAGGATCCGTTCTTAGATTATTTGTGCCTTAAAATGGTAAAACTCTCAATAAAGGCATGGAAAAATTGACGATACGGAGATTACACTATTAAACTGCCATGACCTCTAAATATTAAAATTATATTAGATTATTAATTACAAAATTATTATAGTAGAGAATCGGATTCAATATTATCTAGGTCGTCAAAAAACAAATGCATTGTATTCAGTATTCATCCAGATCCAAAAAAACAGGGGCGTCCGCAGGACTATATATTTTATTGGAGGGGGGGGGGGGAGTCCACCCTTGTAGACACCCCTGTAATCCCTATAACTTTATAAGGCTATATATGGATACAATTTGATATATCTCCGTAAACTTATACTGATACCTCAACATGTTTGATCATTTGTAAAGATGTCGTAGGTATAATCCTATATGTTGACGTTGTAGTATATAAATTAGTAAAACTCGTGTACTAATGATCCAGCAACATAGATTATTACATCCCTCCTTGATAAATTTTAAGGTCGGATAAGCCCATCCCAATTAATGAGGGATCAGATTGGTATTTTTCATCTTCCTCTCATTAAAGTGCTTCCGGAAGGAGGGGGATATTCTCTACCACTATGAGGAAGTATACGGTCTGTCTCAAAGTAAAGAATTTGACATCTTGAATCCCATATGACGACAATGGAGTAAATACTTATCTGTCTCGTGATTAGAAGAAGAAATAAGGACTCCGGAAGACTTGTTGCTGTTCAGGAACTGACTCCTTTACTTTTTAAGAGTCATATACATGTAATTAATGGCATTTTTAAAAGTCCTAAATATCACAGCGGTAATTAACAATATCCATTTAATAACTAACTGAAAAGATGAGCTTCAGAGGTTGCGTAGATAGTGATGATCTATATAGTATAGTAATTCATGCTTTATAATGGGAAAGCCATGCCTTCTCGCTACCCCATCACAAAGTCAATGAAGTCCAAAAGTAAAGTAGTATTTTCAAAGATTAAGAAAGAATTGTAGGAAATGATAATCTTTTTTCTTAGACGAAACTACGATCCATGACTGCAGGTTGATAGGTTCACCTTATTTAATAAATTTGGAAGATGAAAAGAAGGCTGGCTATAGAAAAATTACAGGCATTGAAGTCAAAAGTCTTAATAACGTTTTGGGCTCCGATTTCTATGGCGAGAGACTAAAGGTTTTGATTATCGATGGTGCAGCTTATTTTATCAAATTAAGCAGTCAAAAATGTTAAACAACATTTTCCAATGATGTTGAATGCCACTTGTCTCGCTCATGGTCTGAACGGAATAGTAACGCTCTGTCCTAATTAATTCAAAAATAGCATCACTTTTATATCCGAAGTAAAAAAATGTGTTTCTTAATTCTGGTGATCGAAAACGATTGATTATTGCCCAGAGCACTTCAATTCAGTCTCAATGGTATAGATGAAAAAAGGGATACAATCAATAAATCCACAACAATAACATTATCCACTCATGGCATATAAGACCTTTGTTATAGGGAAATTTGTACACACAACTTAAATGTGTACTGATGAATAAGGCCGTTACACATTCTCGTCGATGTTATTATCAATACAACCTACTTTGTACAATCAATATAAGAAACTCAATATTAAGATATATTTTTAATATTATACTGGTATCTACCAATATTCATAATTCTCATTAATTATAATGCATCTTTGTTATAGATCTTCTTCATACTCCATAAATAGTTATTAATTACTAATTCTAAATAGTAAATATAATTAAAGAAAAGAGTAAATATCCAATATTCAGAGCTGTATTTAGGTCCACCTTTTCAGTGTTCAGGTTAAGTCCGGTTCCTCATGCTCCGGGTCTATGGGAAATAAGTAAGGTCGTCTAGAACAAGATATATTTTCCCACGAGTTTTTCCTTAATCTTTTAGAACACTAATTTACTTTGAAACTCCATTTATTTTGTGATAGCGTAGTTAGGATTAAAAAGAATAATTATGACAGCTTTGGTAAATAAAAACATAATAGTATATTAAGGCAGGAAGCACTCTCCTTGATTCAGGTAAAAATTGCAAAAAGCAATAATAATCTTTTATAATAACATTTTTGCATCTGTGTATATAACTCAATTTGATTTTCGGCGGAGGTTTTGGACTCTACAGAGCGCCCATTCTAGTTTACTTTGCTTTGATTGTTGCCTTATCGGCGCCCCTCATAAGTTTTTACTCTAGGTAAGAGTCTAGGGGTAGTTTGCCACTTTTAAAAGTTAATTTTAGAACATAAAATTAGCAACACCCCATGAAAAACATATATTAAAATCACTGAGTAGACTTTGAAGTATCACTAGTTCTAAGTAAAATTTCATGTTCAAACAAGTTTTATTATCGGCCCAGTTTTAAAAAGATCATTGAGGTCAATAGCCCCGGCCTGTGTTTGATTATAAAAAATAGTGGCCCGCATTTAATTATCTAAAAAAATACCCGAGGATTGGAAAGCATTTTTTCAAATCTTACAAAAAAAATCTCCTTATTTCTTCATTAAAATTTGTTTTTTCAAAAATTCTTTAATTTGGGGGAGACTATAGCCTCAACCCCCCCCTGTGGATGCCCTCTAATAAATTGTGTAACAACTGATAACCAACTCCTATAAACGCTTGGCCTCGTCTCCCCTAAATAAAGGAAGAATGACAGCCAATGACATCATATAAATTACGTACATAGCAAGTATCTATTTAGCAAGGGTTTTTTTCTCCCTCTTTCCCATCAGTTATAAATCTGTTTATATTTTATTTTATAATAATATAATCTTCTTTACTTTTTTGACTTTAGTTTTAGACTTTTACTTAATTGACTTGTGACTATACTATCGGCCTATAGCTCTCATTGATATCCTCTTAACTCAACTCCGAGGAGAGACTATTTATCCGGCTCGATGATGCCTAACGCAGTGAATAGTGGGGTGGGTGGCAATGGTGTGGAATGGAGTAGCGAGGGCTTTCGTGGAACCATGGTGAAGAAGTTGGAAGAGGCTCTGAGGGATTTGAAGGGGAATGTGAGTCATGCAGCTGCCATTGAAACTGAAAGAAAAGCCTTTAGTGAGGCCTCGAACCGCAACGAATATCTTAGTTCAATCTCAAAGATCATACTCGCCGTCAAGAATCGAACTCAACAACAACAACAGCAGCAGCAGCAGCAAGTACAGCAGGGCTTTGATGTGACAGATCCCACGGCAAGCATGGTTGGAGGAGGGGTTCAACGTCCGGCTTTGACACTTCAGCAACAGCAACAAATACAAATGCTCCAACAACAGCAACAACAACAACAAATGAGGGTACGCGGCAAAGTTGCACCCTCATCTAAAGTCTTGTTGAAAACCGCCGTAAAATCATTTCCTTATTAGTTATTACTTCATAGTTAGGCCATTACATAGTACAAAATCATTTAGTACTCATCAGAAGAGTGGGTACACATCACTCTTACCCATTAATCATTCACCTTTCAATAACATGGGTTCCCTTTAGTTTAATTCCCTATATATTTTCTTATAATCAAGTTTGGAATTAAAATGATCCCATTCATATCTATTTTCTTTGATTTCTAATGTTATATTGAATTTGTTTTCTTTTTCTTTTCATTAGGAACTTATTTGGGGGGCTTTTTGTTTTGGTACTTTTTGAAAATTAGAAACATCAAAATAAATAATCATTTTTTTAATTCTATATCTATTAACATCTTCCGTGAAAATTTCTACATAATAGTTTTGCAGTTATTATAATTTTAAATTAATGCAACTTATACAAAATAAAAATTAACTAGTTTTTTTTTTGTCCAATTGAATAACAAATTCATTAGGGTCCCAAAAGGGTTGCCCTCTGTTAATTTCTTCACATTTACTCTCGTCTTTATTTCGTCAAGAAAAGAAAAATTGTTTCGTTTCGTCTTCATATTCTTATGAAAAAAACAAAAAAAAAACATTCGTTGCCAAATACCTTTTGTCTAGTTATAGCTGACGAAATTAACACTGTCATTAATCCTATAACGTAATGTGTATCATGTTTAATACATGAGTTTTATAGTCCTTCATTTGAAGAGTTTGACAATTATTTGGGACACAAATTTCATGATATTACAAATATTTAATCAATGGATCATTAATTAGAAAAATGCGAATTTCTTACGTATGTCATTCAAATATAATAGGAAACGTATTGCCTTATCAAAGAAGTGGTATAGTCACTTGTTTTTTAAAACATTACAAATCTAATAATTTTAAATCTGAGGTGGAACGAACATTCATCACATTATTAAAATTCATCTAATTTAATATTTTATCTCAAAGAGTTCAATATGAGGAATAATCTTTGGACTGACATACGTGTTTATTCAAACACGGAAATGTTCTTAAACGATATCTTAATATCAAATATTATATTTTTCAGCCCAATTTAATGAATCCAGGAAGCGCTGCAGGAGTGAGTCAACTCCAGGCTCGTCTCACACAAAGAATGCCAAATCCTCAAATGGGCAATATGGTGGGTGGTCATCGACCCATGATGCCTCAGCAGGTTCTTACTTATTAGTCACATCTATTTATTTTCTCTTTTCAATTATGTTTTATTTCATGAAAATGTAGATGGTACCTCAGGGTGGTGTGAATCCTCGTATGTCACAAATGGGGCCTGGTGGAACTCCAATGATGTCCAGTGGCGGAGGAATAATAACTCAACAGCGAGGACCTCCTCCCATGTATATGAATGCAAATACGAGCAACGCCAACACTATTCTACCACCAGGAGGATCTCCCATGATGATGACTAATTCTCCTAGTAGTGGAGGTACGACACAGCAGCAGCAACAACAACAAGTCCAGCCACAACAAGCTCAATTTCTCCAATCCCCTATCAATCAACAGCAACAGCCGCCACAACAACAGCAACAGATGGGAAGTATGCTTTCTCCTGTTAACAATGCCAATAATACCAGGGGGTTGGCCCCTTCTCCTATGTCGACATCTGTTGTAACACCTCACAATGAACCTCCTGGCTCGGTAGAAGATCATCAGTATCTAGAAAAAGTAAGGGAGCTGGGCAAGTACATTGAGCCCCTACAAAGAATGATTGCGAAAATTGGGAATGAGGATCAAGTCAAACTCAGCAAAATGAAACGTTTAATGGACATTTTGTCCAATCCCAACAAGCGTATGCCGATGGAAACCCTTCTCAAATGTGAAACCGTTCTGAAACGAATTATTGTTGATGATAATATCGAACAGGATGGATCCACCGGAGACATGTTTACATCTGCAAACATTAATCCACTCCTTGAGTCTGTTGTTAAACTACATAAACAGCTTCAACAGCCCAATGCAAGTAGTGCATATGTTCCTCTCAATCATTCTCTTCAAAGAACTCTTGGAGCCCCATTGGAAACAATGTATGGTCCAGACATTGGTCCTCCTGTCTATACAAGGAAGCGAAAACTTCTAAGTAAAAAGAAAAGAGACGGAAACGAGTCCTCAAATATACCAGACGTACTACAAGGTGAAATTGCTAGACTTCAGCCTCATTTTAAAGTTAACTTAGACCCTGCAGAAGCATCAAGTGGAGCCCCTCCACTTAAACTTATATGTCAACTCGACGATCAAGATTTACCTCCAGTTCCTGCCATCAGTGTAACTATTCCTAAAAATTATCCAATTTCCTCTTCTCCCCGCCTTTTCACTAACCCTAGTTCTAATGAATATAAAATTACTCCTTTTTTTCAAATGGTTGAAGAGGCTCTTAAGGATCGCTTGGTCCGTATGGCTCCTCATCATACATTAACTCAGCTTCTTAATGCCTGGGAAATGTCAGTCAGAGCATCTTGTTCGCCAAATGCCTTATCTACTATTCAACAAGCGACAAAACAATCAGTGATTCTTGGAATATGATCAGTAAAGATCCATTATCTATTATATTTGTATTTATTTAAATATTATCTACGTATACAAATTATTGAAGTCTAATAAATAAATAAAACTAAGGTAAGGAAATCAACTAGTGAAGACATATTCTTATTAATTTAATATATTTAAGTTTTTAACATTAGATATTATAATCAGTTTACTATATAAATATCTAGAATTTAGGTGTTTCATTTAAGAGTTAGGAGACTAAATTATACTCGTTATTGCATTCTATTAGTCAAGATCTAACAGAATTTTTTATTAAGGATATATATTCCGCTAGATTAATTAAACAACTCTAAATTCCAGGACCATTCACAGCATTCCGGCTCTGCGATCAGTAATAAAGAAAAAATCATTTCATCCCTTCATAAATCTTAACAGATTCATAATGAGTTAATATCATAATAATTCTAAGTTCACATTTTAGTTTCTAATCTTTCTTTCTGTATAATTTGTTAAAATAATACATCGTCACATCATCATAGACAAAATCCAAGAAGAAAACTTTTTGCATTTGATAATGAGAGGGGGGAATTCAAAATATAATTTAGTCTCATGGTAGATAAGTAATTAATTAAGTATACTTTGGATGAATACCTGGAATCTTTGTTAGAGAGTACATTGATATGAGAAGCTTTGTTCGAGATTTTTACTAGTAATTGGTATAGCATTAATATAATGCAAGTTAATTAAATGTACCAATTTTACGCTATATGTCCGGACATCAATTGTTCTACGTTTTTAAAAGTTATATTTATTCTTTAGATTTGTGTATGTATTTTTAGAACTCGACTCGATCCACTCTATGGCTACATACGATAATTTTTTGATCACCCTTAGTAATAAGTGACGATGCTATTCAAACATCCCGTACATTGTACACACCAGATGGATAAAAACTAGCATTATTCTAGCTAATTTGATCTTTTCATCAGTAACTGCTGGTCACACGATGTGCCTCGCTCAATTGTTAAAATAACTGGTTCGAACTCAATGATTTCGAATAGGGTTAATAAATATTTTAAGAATCACTAAACCTCTGAAGGGTAGTCTCTTCCGGTTAACTAAAGCCTCTTTCTCTTTACAACACATCTTGTGAATTGTGCCTGGTATTTTGATTTAGTAATATAAAATAAATTGAAATTCTAAAAGAGGGAATAGCATCATGGACGGGGATATTGATCGTCGAGACCGAGATTTCGATTATATGTCTGATGGAGATTATGGAGAAGAGCCTGACTTTTCGGATCCTGAAGATTATAGTGATGATATCTGTGATGAGGAGCTCTTGGAAGATATTTGGGATCAAAAGCCTAAGGAGTCTGACGGTTTCGACTCTGTGATCGTTGTGGATGGAATCCCTTGTATCGCTCCTGATCGGCACGATAAGCTGAAGAACATAATTCGCAAGTTGTACTCCAAGTTTGGGAATGTGATCAATGAGCACTATCCTTTGGGGAGCAAGAACGAGACGAAGGGCTACGTTTTCCTTGAGTTTGACAATCATGAGTCTGCAGTGGAGGCTGTTCAAGCCACGGACGGAACTTGCCTGGATAAATCTCACACATTCCTTGTGAATCTCTTCTCCGACTTCGTCAAGTATGAAACTATCCCTGAAGAGTGGGAAGAGCCCAAGCCTGAGCCATATCAAGATCAAGGAAATCTTAAGTCATGGCTCTTGGACCAAGATGCTTGTGATCAATTCTCTGTCGTTTCTGATGGAGGCAAAATTGTATCTGTTATTAGCAACACTGTTCCGGAGGCAAAGACTCTTCATACTCGTACTCGATGGACAGAGTCCTTTATCAAATGGAGTCCACTGGGTACATATTTGGCCACGCTTCACTCTAAGGGTGTGGCGCTTTGGGGAGGAGAGGACTTTCATCAAATTGCTCGCTTCTCCCATCGGGGTGTGCAATATATTGACTTTTCTCCAAATGAGAATTACTTAGTTACGTTTAACGCTAGGGCTGTAATGGGCACTGAACCATGCATTGTCATATGGGAAACTCGTACACGAACGAATAAGAGAATATTTAATGTTGATGCCAGTGTTTTGAATGATTGGCCAATTTTCCTTTGGTCGCATAACGATAAATATTTTGCTAGGATATCAGAAGGGGTTTTGAGTGTATATGAGACACCCTCATGTGGTCTATTAGACAAGAAATCAATCAAAGTTCCTGGGATGATGAAGTTCTCTTGGTCTCCAACAGATAATATTTTAGGTTATTGGGTTGCTGAAGATAAGGATGTTCCTGCTCGAGTTACTCTTATTGAGATTCCTTCTCGTAAAGAAATCCGTGTTAAAAATCTATTTAACGTTGCAAATTGCCAAATGCATTGGCAAAAATCTGGAGACTACTTATGCGTGATGGTTGACCGCTACTCCAAATTAAGAAAGGAAAAGGGTCATAAATATGCTGGAATCTATTATAACTTTGAAATTTTCCACATGCGTGAAAAACAAATCCCTGTTGATGGTATCGAGATCAAAGAGACGGTTTCTGCTGTTGCCTGGGAGCCTGTCGGTGACAAGTTAGCTATCATTCATGGTGAACAATCCAACATGAATGTAAGCTTTTATGGAGTCAAGTCCACTCCTGTTTTACTCAAAAAATATGAAAGGAAAAGTGTAAACCATCTGTTTTGGAGCCCTACGGGCCAATTCGTAGTCATTGCTGGTCTTAGAAGCTTAAACGGAGTGATGGAATTCGTCGATACGTCTGATTTTACTAGCATGAACAGTGGAGATCATTTCATGTGCACGGATATCGAGTGGGATCCTACTGGAAGGTATATTATGACTGGCGTATCCTACTGGTGTCACAAAGTTGACAATGGTTATTGGCTTTGGTCATTCCAAGGAAAGATCCTTAAACGGTTTTCCATGGATCAATTCTATCAACTTTGTTGGAGACCTCGACCACCTACGCTTCTCAGCTCGGAAAAAATATCGGAAGTCAAAAAGAATTTGAAAAAGTATTCTGTTGTCTTTGATGCTAAGGACCGTACAAGAATGAGCACTGCTTCTAAGGAGCTCATGGAAAAACGACAAGCGAAGTATAAAGAATATGAAGAGTATCGCTCAGCTAAAATGGAAGAATACATTGAAATGCATGCTCAACGTCTTGAACTTAGAAATGGTATGGATACGGATAAGATTGAAGCCGAAAATGCAGAAATGGAAGAAGAAATTGTTGAATTTTTGGTTAAGGAGCAACAAATCGTTATGGATTAAATTGTTCTATGGAATCATTTTTATAGGAGCTTCATCGTATTTATAATTTAAGTGTAAATGAATCCTATTATGAATATATGAGACATCAACTAAAAGTTAATACTGTTCAATTTTATTGATGAGTAGGGGAAAATAAAAAAGTTTGCGTGCTTCCTAACAATTATTATACAATGAATTTGAAGGTTATTTACGATAGATACACCACGTGATAACGTGACTTGACTTGACCTAGAAATATCTTTTTACAAACGTTTTAAACTATTTGAAGACAATTAAGATGTTTCATGAATATGTATACATATTTCTTACAATTTTGTAAACATATAATTGGATCTACGCCTCCCTCATTAATTGTTAATCGCTGTTACAGCAAAAAATTAGCACTAATTTCCTCAAATGCTATTTCTCTTTAATTCTCGCTTGTAATAAGATAGATCCTGTAGTTAATTGTTGATACCAAAAAAAAAAAAAACCTAATATGGAGTAATTAATTTCTGTTGCAATTCATAATATTATATTATTTGCAGAATACACGTCGATTTTAGCGATACATGATTCTTCATAATTTTGAAGAATATTATTAAATTTGTCAAGCTACGTCCTCAAACCTGATATTTCTTGTAACAATTGATCCTCCCGCCATGTTTTTTTTCTACTAAAAACAATCAAAATAACTTACTTGTAAATTTGGAGCCTATTGATCTATTTTTGTTACGGTGAAAGTCATTTTAGTTTGTTAAAATGGTTTTTTTGTATCAAACTTGGCCATTTGTAGGTATCTTGTACCGTTATGAGTCAGAACTTGTACTTATTATATTTTAGAATATTTGGTTTGTGACTAAAAAATGTTTACACCTTCCCTTTAATCATTCTAAGGGTCAAAGATGTGTTCAATCAGGGGCGTCCGTAGGATTATATATATACCGGTGCGACGAAAAAATATTTACACTTTCAATCTAGAACCAGTTATAATAGGGTATGTCAATAAAATAAAAATAACTAAAATGATGTCTTGGCTACCCTAATCATCGATGAAGCCCCCCTTGGCAGCAATAATGGCTTCCAGGCAGCCAGGGAAGGCCTTAGACTCGTCATGCAACCAAAAAGTGAAGTCCAATGGGTTGTCATCTGCTGAGTAGGGGGGCCACATTTTCTTCGGCCAGAAAGGCAAGTTGTCTTCCTACCACGCCCCTGTCAGGATTTGCGATTCCCTTTTTTTATCAAAGATAATTTTGGTATGTTATGTTAGAAAAAATAGGGAAACCATAAATAATCGAGCACATCTTAATCATCTAGTGTATATATATTATGGACGAAATTTATAAATCTTATCTGCGCCCCTAGTGTATTATATGTTAATTTTATAATGAAAGTACATACTAGTAGAAAATGAACTTATGTATTCATGTCATGGAATGAAGTTATGTCCTAAATTGACTACCTTAAAAAAATCATAGAAATCCAATGTTCACCACCCACTGAAATTCTCAATCCAAAAAATAGTAGTAATGTAATATATTGATATTATGCTAATAAAAAGTAGAAAAATAAAGTTATTACAGTGTTAAGTATAGCCGTTGTAAGTTAATAATATGGGCATTATTTTGATTACCAAAAAAAGATGACACCAATGGATCCGACCCCGATTAAAAGCTCAATGGCTTTACAGTATCTAAAATAATGATAGATAGTACAAAAGCAGGATGATGGAACGAAATTATACTGATAGAAAATAATTATTTAATAGGCACTCTAACTATAATAATCTCGATCAATGGAGTCCCGGACGAAAAGTACAAAGAGGACGGTTAGTCTAAGGCAGTGGTTCTCAACTGTGGCTCCATGTGAGATTATATAAATTAGTGATTTGCCGCAAGCTGAATTTTACTACATGAGTATTTTCGAGTTTTAAAAAAAATCGAGGAATTACGAGCTTTACTCGTTACTCGCTACTTGCCTGAACACTCTAACACTTTTTGCTCCCCAAAAAACTGGTCTGTCAAAAATGTCATATTTTTAAAGTAAAATTGAAACTTGCCATTTTAAAATTTGTGTAGTTCTCTAGAGTATCTGTAACTGAATATATTATATATGTACATATAAAATGATCTTATAATAACAATACTACTAGTATACCAGGAGGACTATAATATATTTAATATAAGGTACTGATGATCATACAATTTTTTTTTCATAATTTATGTTTCATAGATTAATCTAAAATTAAGTTTAACTTATTTTAATCGTGGTCACAAGGTTAATTCAACAGTTTATATAGTCAATAAATCAATATTTTACTATAGTCTTGTTGTAACTTGTAACAAATTTGTGACACTCATTAATAATAATTTATAGAAAATTTAAACGTCTAAGTAATTCCAAGCAATGTCGAGTACTCCCGCTAGTCTAAAAAAATCAAACAAAGATTATTTTTAAGAAGAACTGGGATTATTATGAGTACAATGTAGATAAATCAACACAATTTCTTCCCTTGGAAAACATAAATTCTAAATTTTGCAAAGAAGGAGCAAAGTCTAGGAAGATTTACATTTTATAATAGGCTCGAAAAAAAAAAGAATCTCAATTTTTAAGAGTTTCGAGTAATACTCAGCTTTTTATGCCCACGAGACGAGTTTTGTTTTTTTTAACTCTTTTTTTATTTACTTATAAAACTCGAGTACCAATTTACGAGTTTTGCTAGTTGTTATTTCTATTCACATAATATTATAAAAATATCTTTATCCCTCAAAAATTAAATTATTAGGAGCCAATAAGAGAAACAATATGGATAAGAAATATTATCAGACTTTTGAACTACTCATATAATGGGTAGTTAATATTTAATGTTTAAGAGTTATTGATTATTCTTATAAATAAGTAACTTATAACTTTTAAAGCAGAAATGTGAGGTTATATTATTATTATATATATATTATAAATTATATATGGGCGGCTATACTGTATTTATTCATAAAGCACTAATAAATAATACGCAGCCTGCAGATTTCCCTACTGTTTGGTTGATATTATTTTATTCTTTAGTTCTCTTTCCTCCTTGGATCTTCCCTTAATTCAAATTGTACGGATGTACTGTATTAAGCTAAAACAGAAGCTTACCGAAACGCGCCTTTTAGTTTGAGGAGATACATGGTCCATAGGAACATGGACGGTCGTAGATACATATTTTTACCACGCAAGATGTCGCTTTTTATGATACAACAGAGACGTCACTCTGTCATTTTTCCTTATGCCGTATGCAACTTTTTCTTCCCTTTGCAGAGTTGACTTTTAAAAAGATGAATTTATGGAGCCTGCGTAGTCAGTTATGGAGGTTTAGTCAACACTTCTAGCGGACAAAAAAAGTATCGCCCTGACAGCTACATTTTAGAAATTATTGACCACGCGGCACTGTGCGAGTAGTAGTAGTACATGTTTGTCTCTCGCTCGCTCGCTCTCTTTACGTTTTTCTTTCTTTCTCCCCCTCTCAGCTCCCTTTATATTTCTTCTCTTGAAAGAATTAATAATATGCTGCTGAACAAGAAGAAGTTTTAGCAGAAAACAAAAAAACAAAAAAGAGTTCATAGTTTATTTAGAGTCGATTCTCACTTCTGTAACGCGAATGAATAAGAAGACTTAAGTTAGGAGTTAGGGTTTTTTCTTGTTGGGGATTTCGAGTTGGTTGTTGACTTGCTTGTCGTTGTTGTTGAGGCTGTTAGAGACAAAAAGGAGTGCCTTGTTTGGAATCCTTATGAATGGAACTCCTCTCGACATAGTTGTTAATAAACGCAAGCCTTCTCTCCTGAGCGCCTGATCCTAAGAAGAAAGAGCTGCCTCGCCTCCTCATCATGACTGCTCTCAACTCTCCTTCTTTGGTTCTAAATCGAGACCGTGCCCCCCGCTACTCCTCCTTCCCCCGACATTCCTCCTCCAATGAGAGTGAGTCACGATCCAAAAGCCTTTGCTCCAGACTCACTGCTCCGAATCTACAAACTCTGGAGGCTTCAGCAGAGGCCACTTCCTACTCCTACAACACTGGTCCAAGGATTAAGGGCGGCACCTTGAGGCCTGTCGATCCTCTTAAAATACCTCCGGAAGCACTTGCCTCTCAATTAACGCTATTAGGTAGTAGTAGTACGATCATCATGTCATGTATATTCTCTTTAGAAATCTCGAATCTGAACCCCCTGCAGTCATGTATTTCCTCCCTCACTCACTGCAGATTCGCCTGGAGGTCAGAATCAACATTTTGTCCCCATTTCTTTTTTCTTTTTTTTTACATTTTGTCATATTTTTCAACAAAAATAATAAGACTTAATTTCAACAATTCAATATACGACTTTTAGTAATAATAAAAGATTCATTCCCCGTCTTATCATAAGTAGTAATATATTGCTTCAAAGAGAACTTATTTTTAATATAATGCGTATGATCCGTCCAACGGAAGAACCGTTGTCTCCTCCCTCTTTCAATATCAATGCTAAAAAGTTTTTAATTTGTTATAAAAGTATGAATTACATATTTTGTATAAAATGATTGTAGCAGGCCATTTGACTGCAATCCAATTTTTTATTTTATCATAGATGTTCATATAATGAAGGCTATTTATTAAGGAAAGCAAAATTAGTATGTATAAATGTAAATGTATTTTCTTATTATTTCAGATGCTCCAGTATTTAATGCTATTGCTCCAGAAGAGCTTTCTTCTTGCTCTTGGACCAAAAAAAACAAGCACAGCGTGGCTCCAAATGTTGTAGCATTTACTCTTCGTTTTAACCATGTCTCTTTCTGGACAGTTCAAGAGATATTACGTTATGAGACTCCTAAAACCCGTGCTGAAGTCCTCTCACATTTTATTCGCCTGGCTAAAAAACTTCACGAATTAAATAATCTTCATTCTGAGTTCGCTGTTTTATCAGCCTTACAAAGTGCTCCCATCTATCGACTCAACAAGACATGGAATTGTTTGACTCGAAGGGATAAAACCTCTTTTGATAAACTCGTTGATCTTTTTTCGGAAAGAGATAATTTTTCGAAATTAAGAGATCATATGAATACTACCGCTTTGAGGCATAGAGATTGTATACCATATCTAGGACTTTATTTAACGGATCTTGTTTATGTGGATATGGCTCATCCTCATTCTGGAGGAATTGAACCACCTCAACGGCAACTCAAAATGAATAATATTTTAAGGTGATGATAGGATAATTAAAATTAAAAAAGTATATTATCTATGGTATAAATATGAATGGTGTATTTTGATAGATATTAGGCTAATACTTGATGATTCAGTCTAGTTTATTTGTACTTACAAATTTCTATCATTAAAAAAAAAACACAAATTTGCAATTACGCGCATACATAAGTCATAATATTCCTTGGTCTTCCTCAGTTCCCTTGTTTATCAATGAAAATGAGAGGAATTGATTTTTATATTTATTTAGACTTGTAATCATCATATATCCATATTAATCTTGCCAAGCCTGATACACATGATTGAAAATGAGATTAATGCCATGACCTTTAATGATATATATTTTCTATCTTATGTACATACAATCAATTATGTAATAATAATCCTAATTATAAACTTTTGATTAGTCAGAATGAAGTATACTTAATCTACTATTATTTATAATTATAGAATTGTGTCAGAGCTCCAGCAATCTAGTTACTCGCATCTACAATGCATTCCATTTGTTCAGCAGTATTTAAAGTAAGTAATTGTATTCAAATAATCAATTTGGTTAGTTCATTTACTAATTATGATTGATTTTTATAGGTCTATTCGCTATATTGATGAATTACAAAAATTTATTGAAGATGATCACTATAAATTATCTCTTAAGTTGGAGCCAAATGTATCTCCAGCTGCTTCAAGCTCAAGTTCTAAAGAGTCAGTTCGCACAGATCCTAATTTAATGGCGGAACTTAATCTCTCTCCTGCAAAGGGGAGTTTCCGAAACTCTCGCCCCTTTGTACCGGGTCATAGAAAGTCAAGATCGGATGGAGGAAGTATTTTTCTTGCATGTGGAGGTAGTAGTAGGTCTGGACTTTCAGATGAATCCTGGAAACGGACATCGGATGAAAAAATACGAAATTTATTGGATGACTCTCTAGTTGAGGATCCATCTCCTTGCTGGTTGAAACGGAACGATGATTTCTCGGCATCCAATTCAAATCTGCATATTTTAACCTCAGAAAAGCTTTGCTTAACAGATGTGAAAGAATCAAACTCCATTAATGGAGACGAGGATTCTACTCTCGTGGAAGCAGGGACTAAATGCACATTGCAAGTGAGTGTTTCTAGTACATTGTCGCCCATAGGTATAGCTATCTAATTCCTTGTATATGTATATTTTTCATCATTTCAGGGCATTATTAAAAGAAAAACATTGATTAAAGAGGGTCGTCGACCCACCATGCCAGTATGGCAGAAGTACTGGATCCAACTCTGGGGCTCCTCTCTTGTTTTCTATTCTTTAAAGAAGATGAGCAAGGGACTAGATCGGAGAGACTTCCGTACAGATCCATGCAAATATCAATCTATAGCTGGGTGGATCGTCATGGTCTCAGCTGATCCACATGACTGCCCTGCCTCTTTTCAATTATCCGACCCCTTTCGTAAAAACGTTTATCGATTTCGAGCTCCTAATCCAGAGATTGCTCAATCTTGGTGTAAAGTTCTTCACGATGGTAGTCGAAGAAATCGAAATGATACCTCATCTCCACCTGCGAATCTAATTTCCTTCGAGTAGTGAAGTAGCTCGCTCGCATTACACAACATGCTACTATACATGCCTCTACTACTATTCTAGTTCAATTATACACTATTTCCTTTCTTCCTATCTCCTTATAACCATTATGGAAGAAATGTCCTTTTTAACAATACCTTATTACATAGCTTTACCGACAAATTGAATACTTATGCTTTTTTTTTTCACTTTCCTACTTTTTAGAAAATAACAGTTAGTAGTCTTTCCCTCATTTGTTCGACATGGACTATTTTATGCGATGATAAAAGCAGTTTCTTTTTCTTTGTATATATAAAAAAATAATACTAAATGCTGAGCAACACCATCAAGTTGTAATATGACTTTAAAATTATAATTTAATAAATTCTGAGTTGTTTTTTTCCCCCCTTTCATTGCTGGACAATGACTTTAATCAGAGGTATGTCTACACCAAACACAGTATATTTATATATGAATTAAAATCCCCCCATGGCCTCCTCCTCAGCTCATTGTTTGAGCATATATTTTTATATGAAGGTGAATATATCGTACAAGTTATAAAACAAAAAGAAATACTGCTTCGTCTACATATACACTACCGAGTATTATTATTATATTTATATTGCTGAATGAGTAATTATTATTAGCAGTACGAGCTATACTAGTCTTTTAAAAATATATATATATATAATTATTTATATCCTTGTTATTTATTATAATAATAATGTCTTAAATTAAGTGTGTGCAATATTCTGTAGAAATAACGATCCACCATTTTCCTTTATTTAGGACTCCGTGTATCTATAATCAACTATATTATTACTGTGTCTATTAAGTATTGAGGAAGATTATCTCCAAGAAAGAATCCTCATGTATTTTAATGTCAAAAAGTTCTCTCTTTTTTATATACATATACTATACATACACAATACATACATATAATATTCAAATAATCCGAAGATGAACTCTCTCTCTCTCAACATCACGTAACATGTCTCCTGTACTATTTGTAATTAAACAAACAAACAAATTTTATGTCCATGTTATTATATTGTTCAGAGTGAAAAAAAACAAAAAAACGATTTTGGATTTAACAAAAAATATATATACGCATTGTAAGAAAGAATGTTTAATTTGAAGGATACGTAGGTACACCTCTGAGATGATATGACAATGTTATGAAAATATACATACATATTTGTATTCAATTCCAAATTCAACATAAAACAAAACTAATACTTTATGAACATCTATCGTTTAGATCGCTTCCTTTTTATCATATCCTTCCGTTTCTTAAAAGGCCTATTTCCTGATCGACCACTCTCCCATTTCAATTGTTTCAGTCCTGAATTGTCTTTATTAGAAAGGGCTTGAGACCCACCTGCATCGAGAGTCGTTTCGTCGTTTTCAATCATTTCCGCAAATTCTTCTGCAGATGCTAAAAGTGATTGGAAGCCGCTATCCCCTCCTACTCCACTCATGGAACGTTTCTTTCCACTTTTCTTTTTAGGAGCAGGTCCATCTTCCTCTTCAATATCAAATCCTTCCTCATCAAGCTCACTGGAATCACTTTCTGAGTTGGATTGGTCTTCGGATTCCATATCGCTTTCTTCCTCATCATCATCTTCTAATTCGTCAAATGAGTCATCCCCTTTCTTCTTCTTCTTCCCTGGTTTCTTAACTTCCTTACTTAAATCAGAAGCAAAGTCTATGTCATCGTTTTCTCCAAAATCTGTAGCCATCTTATCCAAATATCTATCAAATTCTTCTGAGGTAACTGAATCATTATCCCATGTATCCTCTTCCACATCCTTTGACTTATTGTCAGCTCTCTTCTTCAAGTATTTGTAAATGAAAAGCTCATCATTTGGAATTTTCGATTCATTCGTTTGAATATATTCAATATCATCAGGATGAACAAATTCCGTAGTTGAGTCTTTCTTAGCCATGGGATGCTTCTTGTTAGAAAGGGATGATGAGCTTTGCTTTTTGGGATTACGAAAGACAAACCTGTCTAAAAATCTAATGAGAGTGAAATCAACCAGTGGATCACCAGAGTAGGAAATAGGAGTATTGCAGCATATATTTGTTGCAAAAAGTGAAACAGAAGGATGGTAATGAGTATTAAGGTAATTTAACTCCCATAAATGGCTCATTTCAGCTCCAGCATAGAGAGGATTTCTAGAAAAGGGATTGTACTCCTTCGTTTTTGGTCTGGATGAAATATTTTTTGTATGGACCCAAGAACTAGACTTATTTTCCTTAACTTCATTTACCTCCGGTTCATAGTTTGTTTCTCCATCAGATGTCTCGACAGCGTCAAAGTAACGTTCCTCATCTTCCTCATCAAAGACATCCATGTTGAAGTTAGCCAATTCTCTGCTAAATAATTGGAGTTCAGGTCTGGCTTTAATTATTTCAGACACAATAAACAAAATAGCGCATGCGAGAGGTGGCTTAAAGGTACTACTACATTGTAGGAGTCTCTTAACAAAGGCCTTAACTCGTATAACCTCCGGATCTGCCTTAAGCGTTTTGAAAATTAAATTGAAGAAAATAGCTTGTTTAGATGATCCTACAAGATCATGGTCCAAAGACTTTTTGTATATAGCCGAATAATATCTTTCCTTATCTGCATCTATTTGAAACAAGAGGGATAATGCTTGAATGCTAATATTAAAGTTACTCATATGCACTACTTTATACAGAGTTTCAACATGAATCTCAAAATCTGAGTCCTTCATCAAATCTTTAGCATAAGGAAAGGCTCTATTTACTCCAGTTAGGAGACCTGACATCAGTTTTGAGTCGATTTCACCTTTATGGATTGAGGATTTAAAAAAAGAAAAGTAAATTTGGATCATTTTTTTCGCAATCTCTTCATCCTTTGATTCTGAGAGCATTACTTGACTCAAAAAGCAAATTCCGTAGTATTGAGCCTTTGGATTTACATTATTTCTAAATAATAGACGCTCAACCTCTTTCACAACAATTACTTTCATAGCAGGATGATGCTTACAAAGGAGGGTGCTTAACTGATAAATGGCTCTTGAAGCAACAGATCTCACAGGGTCTCCCAATTTATTGACGAGTCCCTCAAGAAGTATATTTTCCATCTCAGGATTTGCAATGAGAAGAGAAAGAGTTTTGGACATGCCGTCTATTCTAGTCTTTTCGATTTGATCCATGGATACTTCCTTCAAAGCAATCAGGTAACTCGAATAATATTCCTTTAATTGGGACTCAAAGTACCATAAGAGAATCAAACGATCCCTTTTTTCGGGAGAAGCGCAAGAGGCAATTGATCTAAAAGGATTTTTAAGAAAGGGTTTAAGCTTCCTTCCTGGAACTAACAGATGAGAGATGAAAAGATCCGTTAAAATATCCATGCAGAGATTCATAGGGCGTCTGCTCTTTGTATTAACATGGGCGATAAGAGCTTCTAAGGATTTAAAATGATGGACAGGAGACTCTTGAAGTCTGACAGTATGAACATTTAGCTTGTCTTGTAGGGTACCTCCGCCATGATTGAAAGAAGAAAGGATTTTCTCTGACCAGGAATATTGACTGGACTTTAATGAAAGATTTTTAAAGACTTCTTCCTCTTTCTGATGAAGCTTTGTCGCATACTTTAGCATTTTATCACTCCAGTAGTCGTTAAGAGGCTCTTTAATATTACTGGATGATGGATTGGTCACAATTTCTGTGCAAAGTTCATTGAGGAGTTCGTACCATTTGACATTATTTTGTTTGATAAGCACGAATTTCCGATCTGGAGGAGAGAGTTTACAAAAGGCTAAATTTCCATGATTCACAACGGCATTGGGCTCTTTTTCTTCTTGCACGGTAGTAGATTCAGGCTCAGCCTCCTCTGAATTCAATTTCTTTCTCTTATTTTTTGAAGATTTCTTCACCTTTTTCACAACTTTTTCCTCATTTTTGGAGTGTTTGGACTTCGGGGCAGATTTGGAGCTCTCATTGGATAAGCCAGAGTTCTAAAAACAAAAACGGATAAGACAACATCCTTTAATAGTATTATTGATTATGACCCTCTTACCTTCAGCAACTCCACCCAATCCTTTTTATCCTCCTCGGATTTGAAATCTCCAGTAAAATCTATGTCCATGGCCTCCTCCCCCTCTCCATCCTCCTCTTCCTCATGTTTTAGGGGCACCGTTTTTGTGACCTTGGCCTTTTTCGACGAGTTCATCTTAGTTCTTAAAACAACAATATTTATAAATATTCTATGAATTACAATTAAAAAATAAAAGTAAATAGATATGCCAGGACACGTGCTTATATTTATATATATCGAGTACGTATATGGCCGGTGCTCAATAAAATAAAAAGAGACATGACGTCACAGATTTATTTACTTAATTCTAGCTACCTATATATAGTATTACAAGTATTAGCTACTTAAATAAATATTATCTCTATCGTTGGATGAAGCATGGCGGGATTATTAACATCCATGTTAAGTAAAGTAATAAAGTAAAGATTCATTAGCTACACTTATAACATGCAGGAAAATAGTAGGTGACGCTTTAAACCTAATATAATCTATCCGAGTTTACAATATATAATAAATAATAATTTTATATCAATATATTGTCTTGCCACCAAGATATTCGGCTACACTCTATAATAAATAATGATATATATATTATAATAGTGTTTCTCAAATTGTAAAATAATAGATGTAAGTTGGAGGAAGAGGGGATAATCAGAGTGGTAAAGATGATATTTATTTGTTTAATATCATAATAAGTGAGCATAATATTAATATCTATCAAATGTTTTTTTTTTCTAAGGATCGAATAGTTAAAAGCTTAAATAGTATATATTAAATAAGTGTATTATAGCATGTATACATTTTTCATTTGCAACTCGTATGAAATAAAATACAGATAAATGAGCACCAGGAAGATTTTATGTTCTTAATTTAATGTACTTTCATACTTTTAATGTGCACTTTCAATAAAATATGACATTAAATACAGTAGACTGAGTTTAGTATCTATTTAATATTTTTTTCCCTTTTGGAGTAATCTAAATAGAGTTTAATTGGAAGAACTATTTAAGGGAACTATGTACAATTATATCGATATCGGATATATATGTCACAGTAGATATTGAAATCCAGTAGAATCGTTGATTCTCCTAGGAGGGATCATGATCGTTATCTGTCCTAGGACAGATTATGATTATGATGTCTCCTAGGAAAATCAATAATTCTACTAGTAGAGATTAAAAACCTATTCTCTCTTAGGACAAATTACAATTGTATTCAGGGAGATGGTAGCATTGAATGTTTGAAGAGGTTGCGTGTTTTCGAAATATGATGCCAAGTCTGACCGGTAATTTTATTCCCCGTAAAATTTATTCCTGGACATTTTGATTTTTTCCCCACTTTGAAGAAGGATATTTAATGACGTCGCACGGTTAATGTTTCTACACTAGTTTTTTATAGGGCTGTAGAGGGGGGGGCTTGGGAGTGGCCAATCGGAACTTAAGATGAGTGATTATTATCGATGGATGGGAGACAGATACAAATGATTGTTTATGGATTAGAAATGACGTCATGATAAATCTTTAATAGTGATTAGAAATAGAATAAGTTGATATTATTTATACATTGGGAAGTATAAGTAAATTCCGTAATTACTCCTCTTCTTCATCGTCTATTTGTATTACTACTCGCTCCTATTTCTTCTCATCCATCGACAATCATCAATTTAATAATCCTCTTTTCTCTTCTTTTCTTTCTTTTTCCACAATTCAAATCTACGTAAACAATTAAGCTAATTGCTCGGTCCCCTCACTCTCTTCTTCAGGACCACTTACTCTCCCTTGCTTCAAGCTCAACTCTGGATTAAATCCTACAAGTTACAACAATCATCATCATTCATAGGATAATGCTGGGACTAGTATTAGATTTCTAGAATATATCATTCAACTGAACTGTTTTAACAAAAGAACTGATTAACAAAAAAAATTGAATCTTTAAAAGAACTGAGTCATGAAAAGAACTTATTTAATAAAATAACTGAATCCTTTACAGATTATTCATATTTCGTAAATTCAGGTAGCAGTTCACTTGAGTCTACTCAAACTATTAAATGAAAAAATTCTTCCACAGCCGCTTCCCTGAGCATCGTAAATCACATATGGTATCCAAAAATACATCCTGTTCTACCAGTTATGCAGGTTTTCTTTACTAAAGATAATTTATTAACTAAAATGAATCCTTACATTAGTATTGGGTTAACTAAAACACAAGTTAAAGATTTTATTTCATTATTCATGCAATATGAAAGTTTTAGGATATAAGGAATATTGAACTGATCCCAACTAAAGTCAGCCAGCTTATATTCTTTAATATTAATTTGGATTCAATGCAGTTTGATCCAAATAAATACATAATCTGACTATTCAGGTTTTTTTAGATCAGTTTGAATCATTCTAAAAAATGCTAACAAATTATTTTTATTGGAGGGGGGTATTTAAGAAGTGATTCATGCAATGAACAAATCTTTTTAGTCAGTTCACTAAAAGGAATCACAATTCCCAGCATTATACTAAGCATAATTTTCACGAAAAAAAAGAAAAGAAATCGGCAATGAAAGAATAATTTTTGTACAATATTGCAATATATATACACTACCATAGAGGGGTATGACTTGTCGTCATACTTTGAAACACGCAACCTCTTCAAAGATTCATTACTTCTATATCCGTTTGTAAAATTGTAATTTGTCCTAGGAGAGAATAGGATTGTAATCTCTACTAGTAGAATTATTGATTCTCCTTAGAGAGATCAATGATTCTACTGGATTTCAATCTCTACTGTGATATATATATAAATATATATCTCTCTCTTCAAGTTTGAGAGCCATAGAGCTCTATTATTGAATATTGTTTGTTTATTTGTGACGGTGTTGCTGGGATGAGCTGAGAAATTCTACGGAAAGGAGAGTTCGAACAGTTGTATTGAATTTGAGTAAGACTGTTAACATAACTAACTAATTTTTTGTATCTATTACTATTAACTTAAACTCAGCTTTTTTTTCATTGATGGTTATTTTTATAATAATAATTGATTATTGTGTCTCGTCACTTATGTGTACTTATTCGGAGTGATCCTTGTGATCCCATTATTTGCTTTCAAATAGAATTGAAGTGATTTGGAAGTTATAGGCATGGAGATGGATGCCACCGCCGCCCCTGAGGGTTGTAGTTCTGAGACTGGAGCTAGTGGGGTGTTGAGTAGTGCAGCAACAACTTCTTCTGACGCCAGTGGGGAAAAGTCCGTGATGGCTTCAAATGGTACTCAAGGAACCGTGTCTGTATCTCTGCATCCGTAAGTTGATTTGGGAGAAAGGCGCTGGCTCTGGCTTCTTGTTTGATTACTCATGATGTATTGATTATTATTTGAATAGGCTTGTAATTATGAATATATCTGAGCATTGGACGAGGACAAAGGCGCAGACTGGCTCAGCCACACAGGTCTACGGGGCCATCATTGGGAAGCAAAAGGGTCGTGACATTGAAATCATGAATTCATTTGAGTTAGATTACAACATGATTGAAGAGAAAGTCATCATTGATATGGAATACTACAAAGCCAAGGAAGAGCAGTTCAAACAGGTCTTCACAGACATGGATTTCCTGGGATGGTACTCCACGGGAGAGCTCCCAACTTCCTCGGATTTAGAAATACATAGACAAATCACTGAGTTCAACGAAAGTCCCCTCTTCCTGCAAATGAATCCCCTTGCTCGACAAAGCGACCTTCCCGTCAACATGTATGAGTCTCTCTTTGATTTGGTTGGAGGACATGGAATGCTCTTTGTCAAGCTATCCTTCACCCTTGCAACAGAAGAGGCAGAAAGGATTGGATTGGATCATGTGGCCCGTATTTCTCGTGACGACGATGAGTCGAATTACTCGAAAGTATCTGAGCATGTAGTTGTTCAGCACTCTGCCATCAAAATGCTTGCCTCTCGTGTCAAAGTTATTCTAGAGTATGTAAAAGCAGTTCAATCTGGAGAACTTCCTCATAATCATGAAATTTTGCGTGAAGCAAAGGCACTAGCTGATCGGTTACCAGTACTTGAGAGTTCGCGTTTCAAACCTGAGTTTTACTCTCAATATAACGATGTTGCACTCATGACCTACCTCGGATCCATTCTTAAATCATCCAATAATCTTAATCAATATGTCAATAAATTAAACATCTTGTTTCCTAGGCAAGGGACCTGTCGGAGAATGAGAGGGATATTTTTCTAAAGAAATTATAATTACTGAGTTAAAACTATCCTATCTATCTATATATGTATACACACTCACACACACAAGAGACTTATTGACCTCGATTGTTTTATAAATATTCGTTTCAGCTCTATACTTGATTTGATATCCATCAAAGCATGGAGACGTAGTGAATCCTTCTTTCATTTCCTCCATAGAAATGTAACTTCGAAAAATATGAAATAAATTAATATTTTCTAAGATGTATTCCATCTTCTTAATTTTTATTTAAATAAGATCTCGTTTCTTGTCGAAGGTTCGAGATAATTGTCGATAAACTACACATAATACCTAATAGTAATATATATCACGTTCGAATTCTTCTAAAATATGTTGATTGTGTTATTGATGAGACTTCCACAAAATGTGTCTACTGCCTCTTTCAGTAGAAAAAAATAAATGGCGCTAGAAGAGTAGCTCTAAAACCTAGGGGCCATAGACTTTTATTTTACATTTATATCATATAAGTAACCAAGTAAAAGACTGGTATTTTTTTCGTCTGTATTTGATCTAGTTATTTTTGAATGGAGTACTACTCTCTGGAAGTAAAATCAATGAGAGCTCATTGATGAAGTGTGGTATGGATTAAAAACATTGAGAACCTCTGTGACTGAACTGAACTCAAATGTATTGCTACAGTTAAATTGTTTGTAATATACGGTTAGAGATATATAGTGCATAGTATTAAATTCGAAATCCTTTATTAATAAAAAAAATAACAGTGTTAGGTGCAAGATTGAAGATCCACCAATGTCTAAATGTACTTGGATTATGCTAATCTTAAATATCTTGTAACAATTAGTAAGAAGATACTGCTTATTACTAATTAACTATTAATTCTATAGAGGCTAGCATTAAGAGTAGTTACTTTTTTATGAACTACCTAGCTATTGCCTATGCTATGTGACATACCATGAATGAGAATCATGATTTTTATATAAAAACACCTAAGGTTGATGACGTCAACAACTTACAAGTGAAATGGAATAGGTAGCTACTGCTGTTGGCTGTCAGTTAGCTGTAAACTGCAAAAGCAACTTAATTATTACTAATAAATAATAATTCATTTTTTGGGGGAGTTTTGGTCATCATTCATCTTTTCACTCAGTGATGTATTTAAAAAATTCATTGATTGTCTTGCTTCTAAGGATTGGATTGTGTTTTGCTCAAGATAAGGCTCAAACAGTGCCTTTAGAGAAAAAACTAAATCCTTATCGTTTTAATGGATCTGCCGTTCTGATGCAGCTTAGTGGCCCCTTAAGAGTCCATTTCTACGAATTAAATCCACAGAAAAAACTTGGAAGTATAATAGAGAGTGTGGATATAATTACGGACGTAGTGCCTATTGTTACTTCATCCTCAAGTCCTGGAGACAATTCTACTATACTTTCAAGTATTAATGTTGCCTACTCTGGGATCCAGTGCCACGGTAACAACTGAGATTTTCTTCATTTTATCAAATATTTTAATTAATTTTATTATTATTAAATATTTATATTTGCCAGGTTTAAAAAATAATGCATCTCTTCTCACTGAAGTAACATTTAATCTTCAATTCCAACTTGACAAAATTAAATGGACTCTAATTACAATTTCTACAACAGTCGAAGGTAAAGTACTAAACGGTTCGACCCCTAAGCCGATTTCGGGTAAAACGGTTTTGAGACCATACATCAAGACTGGATATACCACAAGTGAAGTTGATAGAGCCTATGGGCGAGGATACACGACAGGTAGTCCTTCGAAGAAACTCTCTTGGTATTGTAATAAACAAATATTTACAAGTGATCCTAGCAAGCAAGAAGTAGGCACCCTGGTACTTGGTCTAGAGTTTCCAGGATTACTAGTGCAACCTTATGATGTTGGATCTTTAAATGGAACACAACCTAGATTTGGGTATAGTTGGGACTGTGATCCACTTATATCAGCAAAAATATGGGAAATATTATTCATCGTCCTTATACTTGTTCTGATATTCCTTTGGTCAGTAAATATGATGCTAAATTTAAATACACCAACTCGATATGATGATCCCAAAGGGAAGCCTTTAAGTGTTCCTCTTCACGAGTAATCACACGAAAGGATTAATCTCTTACAAATTATAGTAATGATTGTATTGCACAGTAATGTTATTCTGTTATTGCGGAACGGTCTACTAGCACGGGTACTCCGTGCTTTAAAAAATTAACTTATTTACAAATATAACATATTTTCTAGAAATTATTTTATTTTATAATTTATACACAAATAGTATCTGATCCTATTTGGAAGAGAAAAATCATGTATCAGCATTCAACACTGATTGAAAATGAATAAAAATATAGATAAATCAATAACTTTTTTTTTTCTATACTCAATGCACGCATTTTTTTCGGCTTCTGACTATAAACTTCGATTGCAATCAAATTCATTTAACAGGTTTAAAGGGATTGTGACATCAATTAATCATCATATTAATTATTTCAAGTATTTGAACTTATTTGTACTCTAATATACATCTCATGTGAATTACACAGTATAAGTAACTAAAAAAGAAGTGGAATAATTAGGAAAAAACTGGAAATTTTCTGTAATTGGTAAATAATTATAATTAATCAGTTCTCAAATTAATTAAATACAATTTTAGTTGCATGGTGATCCATTTATAATATAATAGATGGGTAAATAGACAATACTTTTATAAATAAGTCGTTTAAAAAGAATAATTTCCCCTTGAAAGACACTAAGACTCCAATTTGGGAACCACTGGTCTAAGATATTCACAGCACAAAACCGAATAAAGACTATGAACATGTATAGTGTGTGCTTATGTATGGAATAACTAATTCACAACTTCACTTTAACCTAGCCTTAAAATTGAAAGATATGGAGGGCAACAAAGTAAAACTCCATCAAAGAAGGTCTAGATAGGCCCATCATGTTGATAGAAAGCGTTTTGTCTACTTTAGTGTCTATATTATGTCTATTTTGACAACTGTTCTTCGCTATGAAGGATAAACTAGCATGCATTCAAGTCAATAGTAACCCGCGAGGATGTCATTATTTGTCAAATGACTAATCAATCAGTTATATAATTGTATATATTGTATACATATTCATAATTACACTTGGTTATTAAGTATAACTTATTACTTAGAGTTAATCATTAGGGAGGGAAAGCAATTAAGAAAGGGGCTATCTGACTCTAAAGTCAGCAGACATGCATGTGAACGTCGAGAACTCTTATTATTTATAACATAACTAAGAGAAAATAGGCATGGATGGGGGAGGAGTCAATTAATAAGAGCTAGCCAGGGAAAGAAAGTGAATCAGCTACTCAAAATGTGGGGGTTGGAGAAGTACAATCGAATTGGTCAAGTAATTTATTGAAATCTTGGTTACTCTGGTTCCTTAATTCCCGTGGAGGTGCTCTTTTTGAGTCTAATACTATCATTCATCGAGTCATCACATGAAATGGGCTCTTGGGCAAAGGAATTCTTAATTAAGAAATACAAATTAATATGCACATTCTATAAAAATAAAAATAAAGAAAGAAATGACAAGTAACGCACGCCCATATGAGTAATCTCAATATTACAATGCCGTATGTATGCGCTCCTCTATGTTGATGCTGATTGAGAGATGCACCAAAGTTACTACGCTTACTCCTTCAGTACATTTAACATTCTTTATATCGAGGCTACTTCAAATTGAATCAAATGTGGAAAGAAACAAGATAAAAGAGGAAGATTGAAGCGAGCTTCATAATAAATAAATATTAAACAAGAGTTTGATCAAAGAAGTTTGACGAACTATCATTTCATATTTATTTATTATTCCTAATAGTATAATATTATTAATCAATAACTAGTACTGTAGCACATGAAACATCATGTACTTACTTGTCCTCGTAGCCCTCATCCTTTGCATTCTCTTTAAAATCCTTAACGTGAACACGAGTCCTCAAAAGTCACTCTTCTACAGTGCCAATGCCAAATTTATCGAACAAATCCTTCAACATGCTCCCACGCTGTGTCAACCGTAAGTTCAGTCTCTGTCTTATCAATATTCTTGTTCGTTGTTTATATCTGTCCTATATATTAAATAATTAATATTTTGCATGCTATAGATATGTTCCCACACGGCTATGGGGATTCAGTGGACATGTGCAAACGATTATTCAAGGAGTTTTGAGTCAAATTCACTGCCCATTTCTCAATGGAAAGCGCTATTATTTTAAGCATATAGATGGTACAACAGTCACATATGATCTCTATCCCGCAGCAGGGCAACACGTTCTAAACCGTAGTCAAAAAGAACACTTCTATTCTTTAATTGAACTCTTGCTTCATCTTTTATTATATTTTATTAGGTGATTATACGCTGGCTATATGCCCAGGGATTGGGAACTCGAGTGATTCCGTATATATTCGACGGGTTGTTCAAGAAGCACAACTGGGAGGATATCGAGTTGCTGTTTTAAATCATATAGGAGTCCTTAAAAATGTACCAGTCACATCTCCTAGGATATTTAGTTACGGTATTCAAAGACATTTAATTAGCCATTTACAAGACAAACTCTCTATCCTCTTTTTCTTCAGGTAATACAAATGACTATGAGGGTATGGTTCAGGACCTAATTAGAAGATTTCCAGGAACTCTTATGCTATCTGTAGGGTTCTCAATGGGTGGTAATCTTATTACAAAATATCTGGGTGAAGAAGGGAGAGTGAAACCTAAAAATATAATCGGTGGGATCTCCATTTGCCAAGGATATGATGCAGCCAGGTATGCTTTTAAAGAAAGCTCTTTTAAATACTTGTTTTATAAACACTGAATGTAAAATGTAATTTTTACGTTTTAGAGCGTCCAAATATATGCTGGACTGGGAAGGATTTCGCAGATTATATTTATTCGCTATGACTGAGAATATGAAAGCTATTCTCCGGAGGTGGCAAAAACAGCTATTTACAGAACAAATTAAGCGAGAAAAATGTATCAATGAGAAGGATGTATGGTACTCAGCAACCCTCGTCGATTTAGATGACAGCTATACAAGAAAATTGTACAATTTTGATAGTGTAGAAGCATTTTATAGAAACAGTAGCTCTGTTCATTATTTTGGCGGGATTAAGGTCCCCATGATTTTTTTGAATGCTGCAGATGATCCCATTGTTCCACCTCCATTGACTGCATTAGCAAGAAAAGAATCAGGTATCATCGTTGTTCCATGTTTATATATAGAGTAGACTAACGCTTATATACGACTTAATTAATATGACTACTTTTATCTTTTTATCATTTGTCTATAGAGAAAAATGAAAAATTTATCTTTATTGAGCAAAAACATGGTGGCCATCTGGGATTCTATGAAGGAGGTCTCATCTATCCAAATAATGTCACGTGGTTGGATCGTGTTCTCATTGAAATGGCCAATGGGATGACTCAGGTTCATTCATCAGACAAAAATTCATTCGTCGATGAGATTGATTTAATTCAAAGTTCCTCATCTTCAGATACAGATGAAGATACAGATTTATCAAGCATTTTAGCCAATACGAGTCCTAAAAGTATTCGATTTATTCCTTTGAAAGAGAAAAAAGCTATCAAATTAAGACATAATGTGAACCGTAATTTTTTCTAATCTTTTCATCTTTCTTAAAAGTTGTTTTGATTGTTATTTCCTCTATCCCCCCCCCTCCCCACCTCTTAATTTAATTATTTATCCCTCTATCTTTATATATTTTTTTCTATCTAAGATTGTTTAACATTCACAAAAATAATGTCAGAAAATTGAATTATTATCTATAAATCCGCATTCTACATAATATATTTCATAAATCCTTCAGTACAATTTTGTATCAGAGTAACAAATATTATAAATAAACTTGAGATTATGTATTTAATTCTAAGTAATTATAAAGATCATTAATTAATTATCTACTTAATCAAATGACCATTATTCTTTATTATCATGACTACTTTTCTACGCAGCATCATCTACAGCTGTCAGTGTAAATATTTTCTTTGATTCTGTTTCATCTTCATTCAATCTTTGAGGTGGAGTGATGATCACGGTAGAAACACAGGAGCCCCTCCGTGATTCAGAAAAACTTGGCATTTTTCGTATAATTTTGCTACTATCATCCCTAGTATCTCCTCTTCCTGGCGTACTAAAAGTTTTGTTTTTATCCAATTTCCCCTTTTCGATATCGTAGGGCTTATTATGATGAAGGTCCAATTGATTCATAATATAAATTTTCTTGAATTTATCATTTTCGAAATTGGTAGTTGTGTCCTGGAGGATTAGTTCCGTATCACTATGGCGTTTTTTTAAAAGAAAAGATGGTGGCGGAATTCCTGCTATGATGAGGAAGTCTGGATCCATACAACCTTTTGCAAAACAATACATAGCTCATTAATTATCATGTTAGGTTTCCCATTTTACTTACATAATTATAACCCCAAGCAGATGCAGTGACACTCATATAATTAATAGTTATCTACATTCTTGACTAATTAGTCATTAGTATTTACTATATAAAAAAATTTGATAGTTATTTAGGGTCGGTTTTAGCATGAGGGGGGCAAAGTATAATTTTTCTAAAAATAAATATCTTTTTTTTAGAATATAATTTTTATTTCTTAAAACGACTTAAAAAAAGGTCAATCCTTTTTTATTTTTATGTTCTTTTTATAAAAATGTCTTTTACGCATATATATTTATAAATTACAGGGGCGTTTGCAGGGGGTGGGATAGAGGGGCTGTAGTCCCCTCCCCCAAAATTAAGGAATTTTTGCTTTTACTTGATTATTTTTGTCAATTGGGAAAATGATGCAGCAGAGCAAAAAATTGAATATTTGATTTTTTTTTCAAAAAAATTTAGTTTTTGTGAATAGCGGTGGATTTTTGAATTTTTTCTCCAAAAAATTTAATATTTGAATTTATTTTTTCTAGAATATTTTTTTACCAAAAAAAAATAATATTTGATGTTTGAATATCTCTACATTGAGTCTTAACAGATTTGTCGTCGTAATAGGAATCCCTGGTCATTTCTAAAGACTCGAAGGTATCTCACTTTCACATCAGTTTCTTTTACCTAAAAACATTCAGGATTATAACTTTTGGTTGACAATATTATGATAGTTAACCTTAATTGTGTAAATGCCCTCCTAACAATTTGATGATTATTAGAAAAAATATTATTTTCTCTATTTGTATACAAAGTGCTATCATTTATATTTCTAAGTAACACTATAATTCATTTTTCTATAGGAAGTGTATTCTATTACAATAATTATTTATTTACAAGTCATTTGTTATATGAAATCGAGTCAGCCAGCGAGTGTTTTAATATTAGGTATTTAATGGGAATTGAGTGGAAAATCGCAGTTAAATGAGACTAAAGTTCGACTTGAGTACATATCCACTCTTTCTTGTATACTTAAAGGAAATACTGTTTAACAAAAAACTAAATAGCTATCTTACCCATAATGAGGGAAATTAACCAAATTAGAATGGATGTAATCGTGGCAATGTCAAAGATGGTGAACCAAATATAGGAGAATTTTATAACTAGTGCTTCGCAATAAGAACTTGAAGTTTTATCGTTCAACTCAGGGTGAGAGGAAAACAAAAGGAAACTCCCATGGAGGTTCCATATAAAAATGAATAATATGAATAAGTACATAGTGGAGCGAGCCATATTAAGTCCAGCGGGTGCCTTGGGTCTCTTAGTCCTTATTGAATAGTATTTTATACAATAAGTATCATGAATATGTTTATTTATTTGTCGTATAAGCTACTTACCAGTCAACATTTCGAACAGCAATGACGAGGGAAATTCGAACCAAGACTATTGTGAGACCCGCAATTCCACCAAATAGCAGATATCGAGGCAGTCGCTCATCTAAAGGACATTCCTTTTTATACATGAGTCCAATTACAACCATTGCAACATTGAGAGGTGTGGTAGCAAATATGAAGACAGAGAAACCTGTAGCTAGGTATTGAGTCGAAGTATCCTCAGGTCTGTTATTCAAAACGGAATCACTTTCGTGTAGACTCTCTATCATTTTGTGTTTGAGTAATACTCTATCCCTTACATATTATACAAACATGCTTTGTATCAAAACGGAAATTTGTCAGGAAGAAAAAATATATTTACAATATTCAAGTATCAAAGTATTACATATGCATGCAGCAAGGGATCGTTAAGTATGTAAGTCCTAAATTGAATTCAATACACGAATACAATCAATTCAAATTGGGTGACAACATGGGGAAATGCTTTTGTTAATGTGAATTATGTGTGTTACTAGAATCTACATATTATTATGAAGCAATGAAATCTAAAGTGAACAACAGTTTATCAGATAAAATAACGAATATATTTCAAAAAACATCATCACAAATATAAAAAAGACTATCGATCCATGCGCGAATAATGAGGTTAGCATCTTGGCTTAACTTTGGAAGTATTTTTGTTTCGTATAATGAATTCCAAGGTACAACAGGAAATCCAAAGTAAATGAATCCTAAATCTGTTGCATTCGTGTTTCTCCCCTAATTACATAAAAAGAGATAATATAATTATTACAAAAGTAACCTTGAATATGAGTGTATTACATGGAGTAAATCCACATCTCTCAATGAAGAGTTAAACTCCAAAACATAAGTTTCATGGTTGCAATGAAACTCGGTGTTTATAGCTTGATGGAAATCAATGTTTGTTTCTTCATATAAGCTGAGACGATTAAAAATAAATTTCGAAGGTTGGAGGAAGAGGATATGCGTGTCCACCAATGGAGAGGGGTTTCCGTCTATAAAAGCTCTGATAATTAATTTTGATGAATCCTATATGTTATTACATATTAATTATGTACTATGTAAATAATTTGGTTAATAGTCCATTTTCTAAATAAAAATGAAATATTTTGAATAAAAGAATGGAAATGTCTTTCTAAAGAATATATTTACCAAATTTTCGGAAAAAAGAGCACTGCATTATGACTTTGCATATGATAAAACAAGGATTCGAAATTATGTTTAAAACATGAGACTCATTTTTTTAAACATTAAATTCAAATTTTGAAAAAAGAAAAACAACTGCCCATACATTTATCTTTACCTGAGGCCTAAATCGGATCAAGAGTATGAAATTTCTACTACAAGCCGAGGGGAAAATGTTTTTAACATTTACCAGGGAGTACAAGAGAAGAGAAATTGAGGTCTAACTTGTTTGTTTACCTGCATATGTAGTCTTTATCAATTATCATAATTCTTTTCAAATGTTTTTCGCTCCTTTTCACCGTCTATAGCTTCAATTATTTTTGGTTCATGATACATTTTTTCTCAAGATATAAAATTAGAAGGCATTAATATCATCAAAATGATGAAACGGATTTTTTTATCGATATATCATTTTGATGTCTAAGATTGTCATGCGTAGAAAATATTTTTACTTAATTGGTGGAGTGGGGGGTTAATAGCTTCCCCCACTAAGCGATCAATACCCTAATACAATTACTTTAAATTAGTTTATCATATTGATATATACATATATCAATTCTTGTATTTACATAATAAGTAAATATGTTTTTATATTACATTTTGAGAATAGGCCCCCACCCACAAACTCAATCCATGATAATAATTCAGAGAATATTTAATAATAAAATACCATCCCAATTTTAGGGAAGGAAATTGCGAATGCAAAATAAAATAACATTAGTCCAGGGAATATATTATAATTATACTTAAATTCCCATATATTTATTTTGTAATGCATTTTTTAAATCAATTTACACCAAAAATAGGTGAGAATTCTTCTTTTAGAAGGAGATGTTGACATCTCCACGACCTATTAAATAATGAACAAAAAAGATGAAAGAGCACAAGCATGAACCGGTGCATTTACTTTTTTCTTTAGATACCGTCTTTCACATTCGTAAATTCACCCACTTCATACTTAAATATTCCCTCATCAAGAAATAGTGAATAATGATAATTGATAGTAGGTTCGGAAAAAATATAACCCTGCTCAGGTAGCAACTACGAATGATCTTACACTCGTCTAATGTTATATTTTTTACAACTCTATTTTTATCCATCCCAGATATTCAAGGGTTGTACAATAAGTGAAGGCCAAGGTGACTATTATAATTTAAAAAAATAGATTTGTAAATATTAGTTTATCTGACTAAAAAATACATATTTCTTTATCTCCCTGGTACAACCTAGATTCTAGAAGTTAATTTCCAATTACTAACCTCTCGTAATTTAAGAAAAGATGCATTGAGCCTGAAATTTGAATATGAAGTCCATAATTTATCAAATAATATGTCTATAAAATATTGGCTGTTTATAAATATTTATGGAGTAAAAAAATAAATTATGTTAATTTCTCATTCTTACCGTAGCAATTTTTTGACCATTTTTGCGAGGCATCCTCGTAGAGTTCTTCATTAATTGGGAATAGAGGATATCCGATAATGAGAGAATTGGTCGGCGATATGTGTTTTTTGAAGAATATTTCTTCAATCATATTTTTTAATTTCATCAAAGGGATTCCTTTTGAGTCTATGAGTGCAATCCAAGTGAACGGGAGCTGAGTAGCATAGTGCCGAATTCCTGATGTCCTAATTTTTAAAATGTTCTGGATAAGAAATGCATAACTGACTTCGTCTGTTCTCACTTATCAATCCACTTCAATTTATCTTTAGGTACATGAATGAATTTACCACGAGAGGACTCCCAACGTTCTTTAATCACCAAAGAATCCGTGTCCATAGAACTTAACAAAACATATGAAATTGGAAAGGAAGAATCTTTGAAGTAAGATTGCATCTTTAGCATAGAGGCGAGTGAGGAGCAGACCTCAATCTCATTTGTGGATACCCTAGAGTTAAATACGAGTATAATTATAAAAGAGCTCGAAAATATAACCAAACTTTCTTACCAAATTAAAGCATAACTATATGGATTTGGATATGAGTACTCAAAATCCGGAAGTTCTCTTACTCTAGACAAGACGATGTGCTCATTCAACTCACTGTTGTCTGAAACGTATACACTTCCTTCCAGGACTATGTTCTTATACCACCATTTCTTGAATTGAATGAATAAGTTCTTGATTGGAATGTTGTACGCAAAGAGGATGAGGAGCACCATAAGGATGAGTCCAAAGTAGATTCTTCTTTGGAATGAAATACCAAGAATTCTGGCCCTCATCGTCACCTGATAAGATTTAGTCTTGTGTACCCTGAGACTAAATTAAGTAGCTTATGTAATGCATACTAATAAAAGCATATTCTGAATATATACTCGTCCTACAAGTGATTTATGCTTCAAACAATGGCTTGTAATTAAAAAGAGTTTTGAGGTGTCAAATTACTGAACGATTACAATTCCATGATTATAATAGTACTAATAATTATTTTTGGGGGGAAATTGTTCCTTCGTCTACTTTTGCCTTGAAGGAGATTTACCATCCTCAACTTTCCATCAGTTCTTACAAAAGATCCATTGATAAGAAGAGAACTATAGAGAGTATTTTTGGTCGAACATTGTCGACTTTTATATGTACAATAACGAACGATCAATTATGGGGATTTCTGGTACTCTCTTCATTGGATCTCTCAACCTTTCCTCTAAAAAGATATAAAAAGACGATAACCCAATATTAACTACTAGTTAAACAATTACGTCACTTTTCCAACTAGTGGATCGCACTCTTTGTTATTTAATAGTAGAAATATATACAGGGTTCGGAAGCAAAACGTGGACTGAATCCCTGATTTTAGAAAAATGTCATTAATTTTATTTTTTGATAAATAATTTTGAAATTTTTTTTACAAAACTTTGAGACACGACCTTTGTGAACATGTTCACTCAATATGGCCGCCCTCAGCTGTAATCACAGCCTCCCCACGGTGGCAGAAAGCCTTGCAGGAGTTGATGATGAACTTCTTGGACAAGTTGTTCCACTCGTTCACAATGGCGGCCTTCAGGGAGTCCACGTTCGGGTGAGATGTCCACTCTCCAAAGTGCCCCACACATAAAAGTTTAACGGGTTCAAATCCGGCAAAGATGATGGCCACATGTCCTTGGGCCAAAAATCAGCCATGTTGTATGTGCAGAACTTCTGGCATTTGGCCGATGTGTGTGAGGTTGCACCATCTTGGGTCCACACATAGTTGTCCTCTGGGTAGGGGGCCTTGAGCCATGTCAGTATGGTGAGCTTCAGCACCTTGTAGTAGGCATCCTGGCCGATTTTCTCCCCAGCTTTAAAAAAGAAGGAAGGCATCTTCTTGCCGTCAGACGCCACGACCCCCAAGACCATTGATTGGGTAGGATGTTTTGTACGGAAAACCCCCTTGACCTCCTCTGGTGATCTCACAAGCCAACGGTCGTTCGGACGGTTGTAGACCTGGTCCAAGGCGAGAAAATCTTCTCGTCAGAGAACATTTTTACCCTAGATCCATTTGCCTTGATCCACGCACGAACTTTCTTGCTCCTCTGCAGTCTCCTTTCCTTCAGAGTGTCTGTCAACAGGTGGCGTGGGGTCATTGTGTCAGAGAAAACCCCCAAGTCCTCCTTTACAGCCTCCTGATTGTCCCTCGTCCACGTCAAACTCGTTAGAGAAACGATTCATGGATTTTGTAGGATCCTCCTTAATCTTCTTCTCATATCCCCCAGAAACTCAGAATCCCTTTTCAAGTTGTGTCCCCCACTTCCTCCTTTCCTTGAGAGCTCTTTTCCATCCTTTTTCATTTTGGCCACCTTGAAAATGAGGCTCCTGGAGCATTTCACAATGTCCATAATATCTGCCCTCTCAATTTTGGCATCCAGGAGGTCAGAGATCATCCGCCCTTTTGCTTCTTGCTCACTCATGATGAAATATTTAAAGGAATGTTTATTATTGTTTACTTATGCAAAAAGGAATATGCAGGGAAAAATTACAAAACCTCTTCTATGTTAATTACATAATTAGTATTTATTAACAGTCCAGTTTTACTTCAAAATCATGTACAGCTTAACTAAATTTAATTTGAGTTCAACAAATTAACGTTATATCAGTGCATAAATAAGTAGTGGTAAGAAGAGACTATTATAAGTTGTAATTTACAACATATAAATAAATAGCTGCCAAAACACATTTATTTTACAATAACAATGCACATTAACTATGAATCTGGCCACCATCAGCCTCAATGACATCCTGTAAGTACCTCTGGAACCCCTTGTACATATTCTTAACGTAGTCCTTTTTTATGATCCTCCACTGCTGATGAACGGAGTTCTTCAGGGCATCAATATTCGGGTGGTGGACATTGTAAGCACTCTTCTCAATTTGCCACCAAAATGTAGTAATTCAGTGGATAACGAAACGATATGTATCCTCTTATTTAAGTGTAACCTTTTGATAAATTTAAACAATAGCAGGTATATAAATCCTTGTTGTGTTAAAATTTGACACGTCTAAGTGAATCCAACGCGGAATAATTGAGACAAAAGCAAAAAGTGTATCGAGAACAAGGTATTTGCAGAGAAATACCTCGAGTACTATTTGGATGAGTTACAGAGATGGGAGCATACCAGGGATAAGTAGAGTTTTAAGGAGAGTGTTGAAAATAAAATTAAGAAAAAAATATCTTGTATCTTTAATAGGTCAAAAAATTTTTAGACCAACCTCGTAATACAATTTTCTACAGAAAATTAGTACCTCAGTACCCAAAGCTATATTCCTAGGTATGTTCTAGCAGAAGATACGATTTCATCAGACAGTAAGTATAAAAAACAAACACATTTAACTAAATAATATACCTATACATAGTTACACTGTCTATAATATATGTGTACAACAATTAAAAAAATATTAAATTAAATAAGATGAGACGAGATGTGACGAAACGAAGACAAATTTAGAAAATGGTGACAAAATCGACAATGCTATTAGTCTGGGAGCTTACCCCAGAAGATTAATGGGCATCTAAAGCTATCTGGACTACATGCAGATGAATAAAAAATCGCGCCGGCTCCAAAATGGCTTTTAAAATAGATGAGTCATTGTTTTCAGTAGTGAAAAAAAGCTAAGATACTATACTTATAGATTCAGGATTCCTATCGTGGCTGTTAAGTTTAAGGTGATGGTATGGAAGTACTGTGCCCCCAAATGCCGCCAAGGTTATGACGGCACTCCCAAAAATATATTCATAGACCCGACCAAGTATCCACTAGTGACCTACAACTCCAGCTCTTAAACGAGCGGCAGGAAGCCTTGGAGCTTAAAATGTTTGGGGAAGAAGAGGCGCTAACTGTTAACGAGCTGTGTGATGAGTTGTCACTCGAAACATTGCCGTCGGGATTTATACTAATTAAATCGCCCAAATTGGCCCTTGTTAAGCCGGAAGCGACTGAAGGTAGGGGCCTTGATATTAAGGCTAACCTAGAAATCCAAGAAGACCTTACATTTCTAATTTTTCATGGGCATAATACGCTAAGCAATAGTTCAGTCTCCCACTGTCTTACTACAAAGGCTAATTTTTCGTAAAATCAGTAATTGAAGAAATCAACATTGGTGCGTATTTAGGATCAAAACAGTTTTTAAATAATGAAGAGACTTATGAATTCATCATGGGCTTATTGAACAAAATACTTGCATCCCCAGATTTGGATCCAATTCATTCTTCAAAATTTTCCTTCATTGTAGAACAGATAACATTACTCCTCAAGAAACCCAATAGATGGAGATTTTCACCTTCACTTCTCTCTGTTTGTCTTCTGTGGCAAAATGTTGGTACGGCCTTCTATGATCAAATCTTTAAGTAAAATTACCTTACAGTTCCATGTCCCAAGTATCGTAAAACTCTGTCTACTGCAATTACCGTAGAAACTGGACTACTGTCATCCGTAGTTAAACATCTTGGAACAAGAGAAAAATACTTTAACAGCAGAGAGCGTAATGTCAATCTTATAATTGATGAGGTCTACTCCGCAGAAAGAGTTGAGTTTGTTAGAGGTAAGTTCTTGAGCTGCGAGAACAGCCAAACAATTAAAACGGTCCTTAAATTTATGATCAAATCCATTCGAGGAAACAATATGGATGTGGTAGCACTTATACTAGTTTTCAAATTAAACGCTGAATTCCTCTACATCAAATATACTCTAATTATGAAAACCCTCTATCAAATCGGATTGATCGTTGTGACCGTATTAATTGATAACCACTCAGTCAACAGGAAGTTCTTCGCTGATTTTCTTTGTGGTGATGAGCTCCAGAATTCAATTACTCACCCATACAACATCAATAGAAAAGTTCATATCATCTTCGACCCTGTACACAATTTAAAAAATATTTATAACTGCTTCAAAATGCAAGAATACTTCAGCATTCCCCTGAACCGTCTTGGAGTTAAATCATCATTACACCCTAACTTTGCTCATATCAAAGAAATCCACCAGAAAGAGTCAACATTTAAAGTAAAGCAATCACACAAGCTCTCTCTCAAAGCCACCCATCCAACAGCTCTTGAGAAGACAAACGTGAAGTCAGCAGATGCTATTTTTCATGAGTCCACCATTGGAGCTCTCAAATTCTACGCAGATAAAAGACCAGATTTCAATGACATATCCGAGTTAGCTGAGTTTGTCTGGACTATATGGAGCGTTTTAAGTGTAAAAACTTCAACGGTTGGACAGAAGAAAAGAGATGCAACCAGAACACCGGTCACTAAAGAAAACCAGCTTGGATTGTCCTTCCTCAAGGAGTTTGCAGACTTTCTCTGACTGCAAAAACTTTTCTTGCAAGTAAACACACATGTCTAGCTGTAGCAGATCTTGCCGAGCCTTTACTGATCAAATAAAAGGATAATTTCGTATACATCTTGCTTGTAATGTTCCAGTCTGATAAGATCGAAGAAAAGTTTGACTGGTATAGACAGATTAAACTTTTATATTAGTGTTCGACAAATTCATGAGGCAGAAAAGAAGATCAGGATCAAATCTCTCATGAAATTTAATAGCATGACCATATCAGAGGTCAAAGATGTGTTGGTAGATCCTGACGTAACAAAATCGGATACCATTTTTACAGATTGTCAGCCTTCAGATCTTGAAACAATGTCCACTACAGGAGAAAGCAATACATTATTTTTTGTTGCAGCGGGATATCTTGCATACTCTCTCAAGAAGAAAGTCAAATGTATGTCATGCAGATCATTTTTAGCTGTTGACGATTCTCCACTTGACACTGGTATTAGAGTTGTGGTAGAATCTAATGAAGAAGAAATTAGCCTCAACAGGTTCATGACATCATGAGCAGATGAGGTATTTTGGCTTCAACATATATATTATTTCTCAGATGCCTCTATGCTCCCTCTCTGTTCCCCTTCATCACCTGGCAGCCAGAAGAAAAGAACTGCCTACTAAACAAACCAAGAGTTTCTTTCGTATATATATTCCATGAAAAAATGCTTGATAGCTCAGAAACTACAATCGAGACAATAGTTGATACTGTGTGTGATCAAGGCTACAAATGGGCAAGCATTCTTGGCAAGATTTCACAAATCCTCTTCAACGTGATGTACAAAACTTTGGTTTCTCAACTTAATGACAATATCAGACAGGAAAGCAGAAAAAAGATCTTAGGAAAACAAGTTAAAATCTAGAAAGGTTGCCAAACTTTAATTTGAAAATGTTTAATTTAATTAATTTTTTTGATGTAGGCATCTATTTTTCAAATAATTTATGTAAATTATATTGGTGATATATTGCAGCTTATTTCGTTTTGAATTATTTTTATCTGTCCTATTATGAATAAATATTTATAGATTTTAACTCATACAATGTGTATTGAAAAACATTGTGTATTTTTATTAAAAACGAACATATTTGTTAACTTCTTTTAAGCCATCCATTGGAGCCCCCGTTTTCTTGTCTGTTGTCCAGATGCTCGAGACGTCCATGGAAGATTTCACCACATAAGGTATAGAAGGTTTGACCCCCCTGAAATTACTTACCTCACATGGAACATTGATTTGTTTTTGTCAGGCTGACGTGCTTGAAAATAGCCTCTGGACAGTTTTTATAATCATAAGCTACATACACAAATCTTGCACCAATGTACAGTACTATGTCAGGGCATCATAAAAGAACTAAGACTGAAAACAAACCCCTCCAAAAAGTATCACTACCCCCAAACCTAAATTAAAACAATAGGTTGATTTTGCTTTATCAGGACATTATAGCAATCCCAATCTCACCATATTTTCAGTAATAAATATAATGGCTATAATAAAATAAAAACAGGCTATCAGAACGGCCGTGTTCAGCCGACAGATAATTGTCCACACTGCTTCCGATTTTACCAGAGCCGTTGCAAAGATATGTCCAAGCATCACCATAAGAGGTGACTCCTGATTATATTAAGAGCTTCACAGACAAACAGAAGTTGAAGGGCAAGTAGGAAGATGTACCCACCCTTCATGGCACATAGGGAGTGCATCATGTCGAGGTTGTGTCATGGGGACGGATCAAGTGAGAGTATGTTAATGTGTGGAGAAATATGTATTTGGTTGATAGTTGGGTGTGTGATAGAACTGTGTGATTCTGCAGGAAAGAAAGAAAAGATAGGCATTCATTACTCATTAGATATGTTCCCATAACTCTTCATAACTTTCTTCACCAACTGAACAGTTCGCAGTTTTCAGCAGAGGACTGCGTTCTCTTTGTTTGGCTGACAAGCAATATTCCTTAACTAAGCAATATAACTAAACAAGAGTCGGCCCTCAAACCGGTGTGACCCTTTAAATGGGCCACTGAAGTTATGTGGATAAAGCCCTATTTAGGATGGTATTTTTTGCCTATTTCAGATGTGTAACATCCCTAACGCAAAAATGTAACATCTGTAACGGCAATATTATGTGATTTTTTCTTTACATCTGTAACTCTGGGTATTTTACACATTGGTGATCTTAAACATGGTGGTAAAGGACTGCCATTCAACTTTTAAAAATATATGAATCAGTCCTCAGCTTTCTTTTGTTTGTACTTGTTCAAAAACAAGTGGAACCACACTTCATTTAGATATGTCGTTTTCTTCTTTCTGTACATCTCACTCGCCAACTTTTCAACAGCAGCAATAGTGGATTCTGACTCCGTCTGATTCAAGCTGACTGTGCTTCTTAGTTTTTCTGGAGGAACTTTAGTGGTCTTATTTTTCCCTTTCCATTGAATGACGATACATAAGCCCGAAATCATGAAGGCAGGCAGTGATTTGGAGACTGTATCGCCAAGTGGTGCTGAGTTATGCTTATATATCGCTGACATTGGGATTTTTATTATGTTCTGATAAAACATTATCAACATATTGCTTTTTGGAGAGGTCTGATTCAATTTTCCTGGACATAAATTTGTTGTCAATCTTGATTTTTTATGATGTCCAGACATAGTACTATTAATTGGTGCAAGTTTAGTCCATGTACATTCTTGTTAAAAAATCGTCCGGAAGCTATTTTCAGGGGGTCAGGCTGATTAAAAAAATCAATCTTCCATGTGACATAAGTAATTTCAAGGGTCAAACCTTCTGTACCTTATGGCCCGGAAGATTTCACCCCATAAGTTATGGGGTGAAATCTACCGTAGCAGGCTCTGGGACTATATACTTTCCAACTATTCAATAATTGTTGAGAATCGACATCAAAGTAATTTCTGTCTACATCATTGCTAGTACTAATACTTAAATAAGAACATTTTTTAATTAAAATAGATACTAAAACTAACTTTTCGACCCATACATCACAAAGAAACTTCAATTCAGATTTATACATAATACCATGACACAAAATTGTCAAAACGATTAGTCTTAGTAGTTTATATATATTATAAGATGAATTTAAGAATTTAAGTTTTTCGAAGGTGTATCTACAAATCTTCATGAACTTATAATAAATATTTCAGACTGGATTTTCGGGAAAATTACTTAAATACACTGAAATATAGTACAAATATCAAAATGAAATACTTTAATATGTTAATTGTTTATAATTTTTAATATATATGTTATTTCAATATTGAAAATCAAACAGAAGGATCCTAAATCTTATCAAAGTAATATCAACGACATACTCCAAATAGAAAGTTTCAAAATACTGATGCATATAATTCCTTTCTTATATTTAAAAAGATATCGAGATATATTAAAACTTTTGATTATGATTATTAGAAGAGACGTATAACGTAGAAAATCCATCAGATCTTTACTGTGTTATTCAACCTTTTTTATGATAAACATGACAATTTACAAATTATTTTTTTATTTTCCATAGCTGTTGTCATTTTTATTTAATTATGGAAGACAGAAAAAATGAGTATAAAGTAGTAACTAGTGCATGTGCTCATGAACGACAAAGATGAACTATGAGGGCTTGCTCGGGAGTTGTCAGTGTAAATCCTTCTTGGATTTGGAGTAGAATTCTTATTAATAAGAATAAAAAGATTTTATTCCTAGGTCCTCAAAATGGTAGACATCAACAATGCTGACGTCACATGAAAACGCTCTATCGTCCAATTGTCTTTATTGACAATATTGACCTACTACCAGTTAATTTTGGTTCTTTTTTCTTAAGGAGGTAAGGTTGATAGAGTCTAAAAAATTAAATCTTGATATTTTAACATTTTTTTTTTGTAGGGAAAACTGAGCAAGAGTTCTATTGATACGAGTCCTAGAATATCTATTTGAATAAACGCATTTCCTCGAATATCACTTGTTTAAATTATGTTTTTATAATTTTAACGCTAAAAAATAGTACATAGTTCACAACTTGATAAACTTTAAAAGGGAACTTTGAAAGCTGCAAATTCCTTTCAATAAAATTAGCCCCAGTGCATATAGATTATCGCAAAAATGGAGCATTGACTCATGTGAGACTAATAGTAAGTGAACTGAAGTTATCATCCATCTCTAAGATAAAACATATAATAATAAATTTAAATACCCTAAAGATAATCAATATATATACCTTTTTTTTTTTTTTTTGATTGAACAACTAGTTTTGGTCTCCCCTACGCACATACATATTATAATGATATGTCTGACGTCATGAAGTAAAAAAACATGAAGCTAGAGATCGTCGACAGAGCACTGTTAACTATATCAAGGTTCAAGGAGGTGTTTTTAATTTAAAAAAAGGACTCTAGCTAGTATTTAGGTAGATAAATTGGATATATTTAGTTCCTGTGTATGTACATACTTGGGTAAAGATGGTCGAGACGCGTGTTGGATCAACATTGATGTGTTTAATTCATTCCCTCTCGGCTGCCTCGGATTCTGGTGAGGAGCGTGAAGAGGAGAAAAATAGACTCGAGTCCCGTTTTAGAGACTCTGACAATTGTTTGGAAGATTTAGTTATCCATAATCGTGTGGATCTAACATTAGTAACGAAATCCTATGCCACTGTTTCCCGTCAAATTGGAGTGGCAAGACGGAATATGCGGAAAGTGAAGTCCGAATTGATTGCCTGTCGTCAACTCCTACACTACAAAAGGGATGAATTAAAACGGCTTTGGTTGGATGGCTTTGAGCAGAAACACGTTTTGTTATTGCTTGAAAAAATGTAATATATTTAGCATGTATAGAATATAATATATTCAATATTGATATTTAACCTTATTATTTTTCAGTGAGACCATTAAGGAATGTCCCGATCAAATTGAATTACTCATATCGCAGAAAAAGTTTATCGAAGCCACCAAATCCATTGTACAACACCTTAACAGCTTAGAAAATGAATTGAAGAATGTTGAAGGACTAACAGAATTAAGGGCGCACTTATTAGCTAAAAAAGAAGTAATTATTTGTACATATAATTGATATTGTATTAGGGGGGACTCACGTTAGAAATACTTTTAGGTGTTGTATAAGATATTGCTGGATGATATGTTGCATCAACTTCATGTGGAGTCAACTTTTAATATTTTGAAATTGCGTAGACATACTTCAGTTCGTGATGACAATCACTTTCAACGTTCCTTATTTAATTCTAGTAACAGGAGCTCACAAAATAAACCGCATCAGGAGCCTTCCTTTAAACGCTCTGCAGATCAATCCAAGACGTGGAAATCGTTGATGGATCATTCAAACTCTCTATTGAAGTATCTAATAGGATAAGTATTTGAGACATCTCCTAATGATTTGTTGTTATTTGAAGTGGTCGGCTTTTATCAGTATCAGAGGAAGAGGAGTGGATGCAAATGTTGGAGAATCCTCTTAAAGCCAGTTTAGTGTTTGGTCCAGCTAATGCTTTAATAATTAATGTAGAGTGCTTATCGCAACTAAATTTGTTACCAAGGGCAATAGAAGTGGGTGAATATTAACAACATTACATGGGGGCTTTGATTAAAATTGCATTTTATTTACCAGCAACTGAGATTGGAAATTTGCAACGAATTGCAATCTATTGTTCGTAGGACAACCAAATATCTATTCGAGCATAATGTTTCCCTCCAAGAGGATAATTACCTTTTTTCAGAACTCTTTAATGCAATGATTGAACAATTTTACTTAGTTGTCGATGGATATCGCTTGCTCTCAATAGCTTCTATAAAGGCCTCAAATAGGAACAATATTAGGATGTCTAAAGTAGATACAATCGATGTATGGACTAGTGTACAGTCAACAATTCAGATGCTTTTAACAGACTATTTGGTATTTAAAGACAAGGATAATAGTGATCATTGTACAAGTCAAGGCAAAGTACATTTTTCAACTGAGCCTTTGGGAGGAGGGGGTGTCAATTATCACTTTTTGAGGAAAAAAAATCAACGAGTGAAGAAGTCATCCCTATTCAAGTTTGGTAATTCGTCTACAGCGTTAGGTTTGAATGATTATCTTCGGGAGCAAAGAAATGTAAGACAAACTTATATATTATTTAATCCTTCCTTTCAATTCAACACAATGATAGGAACATTTAAATCTATCAAGAGAATTATTTAAAATTCCGCATCTTTAAAAAGATGCAGTTACGAGTCATCTATGTATTTCCTAATTTATCTGCTGACCAATTTTAAGTATGTTATCAGTGTTAGACTTGAGTCATGTTCGAAAGTATTGACTAATTTTTTTAACATAAAACTTCAGCTCTAACTTAAGTAAGATAGTGTTCATAAAAAATCTGATTTATAATTTTTTTTTTCCCCTTATAATAATATATAAAAAATATGAATAATTGAGTTCACTATACCATTTATATTTTGATAGTTTACGTTTTTTGAGGGTATATACGGAGGTGGGCAGAAGTATTTACACTACGCTTTAAAGATCCATAATTTATACATTTCTTTATTGAGCATAGTTCTTTTACAATAATAATTTGCAACATCTAATTCTATACATTTTTTTACTCGATGTGGTTACCATTTGCTTCAAATACAGAATCCAGGCGGAAATGGAAGGCCAAATACGCGCGGATGACCTTGACCGTAGTAAAGGGGGCACGTTTTACTTAATGGGGCGCTTTAGGGAGAAGAGATGAGGAGTCTTATTAACCTTCCTCCTCACGCTCAAACCACAACTAGTGATAACAGGGGTTGAGATCTGGGCTGTTGGAAGGCCACTTTTCCGCCATGACAACTTCGTCAAAATACTTTTCCAAGAATACAATTGACTTCTTAGACACGTGAGCTGGAGTAGAGTTCTAAATCCACATAACTTAGATGTTCGGAGGATATTGAGAGGCCAGCCAGGACAGAACAGCTATTTGAAGAAGCAATTATATCCCTCTCTCCACCCTGAATTGCTTCATCTTCTCTGTAAGGAGGTGTCGGCGACCTTTGACCTACGAGGAAAGATTTAAGCCCTCCTTGACCTCAGGGCCCATGGTTCTCCTGCTCAAACTCCCCCTGTTTGCGTGCATTGAAATATTGACGGCTGGGTTTGCCATGATGGACCTCTTCAGGCCGCATGGAGCATGCTGGATGGCCCTACCATCTTTTAGCCGTTTCACTACATTGTACACCCTTGTCTTATTGTACTTTGTAACGCGGATGATATCCTTTGGAGCGTTGCCGGCAAAATACAAATCTTGGATCACTTCGCATTGCTGCTCTTGGAAGGTCATTTTTAAGATTGAGAGCTAAAAGGTTGCAATAAATATTATTTATAGTTGTTGCAGCTACTTAGAAACAACAATAATCATTAAAAGAAAGGACGCAATAAAGACGTACATCTAAAACAAAACTTGTGTAAATACTTTTGTCCACCTCTGTATGTAGGTTTTGAGAGATTTTGTATCGATGATTAATATTGGTAAAGTATACTAATAATAAAATGCGAAGAATGTGATAATTAATGTTTAAAAAAACATTTATAAACTGTAGTTAAAAAGAAAAGAAAAAAACGCTTTAGAATACATTTTTAGATCAATAATTATCCCAATACTTTGAAATACCCATAAAAACCCAAGTCATACCTATGATATTAGTTACTCTTCCATTATATTTAACCATCATCAGTAGAAAAAGTATATTTTAACATTAGTGTATGGCTCGCAGGGTTGGTTTTAGCACTTGCCCTACCCCTCGCTCTTGACTATGGTCCCGTACTGGATGGATATTTTTTTTTTAATTAAAAATTATACATTGATAAGAAATTTCTTCAAAAAAAGATCCGTTTTAAGAAAAAATTAATTTTATAAGTTATAAGTTGCTAAAAAGTCGTTTGACGAAATATGCATACCATTTATTGAAAAAGCCGCCTAAGAAAGGGTCCTTGTTTTAATTTCTTAAAAAAGTGATTTTTAAAAAAAAAGGGCTGTTCATTTATTTTTTCACAAAGTCCCTCTCATGAGCCGCAGTTTTATATATTAGAAAATTAGAGGGTCCCAACACTTTTGGATACGACTGTATATTGTGTATTTTGCCGGAATGAAATATTTAATTTAGTTCAAAAATGTTTTGAATTGAAATTATTTTAATTTCAGGACAGTAATGGGAAGAACATGTTAGTTTGTGCGCCCAATCCCCACAATATTACAATCATCTATGCTTCACTAATGGAATTTATTAATGAAATTGAAAAATCATTGAAATACGATTCGGGAGAACATTGCACACTTTATACTTTCCTAACTGACTTTGTCAAAGATGTTTTTCTCTTTCAAATTAACTTTGACAATATGGATGATTTAAATACTGCATCTAATGCGTTGGATATATGGGAGTTTGAGAACAATATCGATACTCTAAAAAGTCTTGAGAGTTCAAAACCTATCTTAGTCAGTGCTATAGTAATTAAAAAATCGGTCGACAAGCTTTACAAGTACATGAATACATTGTTCCTATATGGACACCACTTCTTTAATAATATTTGCAAGATAATGATTCAATATAAAGAGATTTGCCAGGCTGCTTTCGATGCGTTAGTTCGAGTTGACGGTAATTTAGTTACTTCTGCACTTCTTGCTAATGATAAAGATTTGTCTCAACTAATGACATCGTTTCCTGTTTGGAATAAAAATCAACCCATAGACTTAGGCTCTCTAAAAGATGTGGAATTAATGTCTAAAGAAGAATTAATTTTATTTAGACAAAAACTTGGAAAATCCAATGTCACACAAAACGAAATTATATCTGATCCCAGTAAATTTAAACATTTAGCCATGTTGAGTGAAAGTCTTGAATGGTTTTCAGAGAACATATCTGGGATCTGTAATGAATTAAATAAGGCAAACTTGTACTCTTCTTATTCAATATCTGAAAAGTCGATTCAAAAGCTCAACACAATAACGAAAGACTTTGGTGATCTCTCACGCACTTGCCTCTTAGTTTTGCATATAGAAGTCCGTATCCACTGCATCTATTTCCTATCTCCCATATGGTTCGGTTCTAATGCAGGTACTCAATTCCAAGGTGGTCCGGAATCTACTGATCCTAGTTCGGAAATCATTCGTTTAGCAAAGGATTTGACTTCGACTGAGGATATTGTAAAACCACTTATGGGGAATATAAAATCAAGATATGTATTTGAGGGACTCCTATTCCTTATTGGATCGATTTTGATTAGTTCCGTTGAACATATTAAAAGAATCAATTCTAACGGTATTAAGAAAATGAGTCGGAACTTATTTACCTTACAGTATATTCTATCTTGTAACATTGCTGGACATGGGGAAGTTGCTTTGGAACACGCCAAACAATATTTGGAATTATTGGATAAAACCTCCGAGGTAATTATTATAAAATAGTTTATGTTCATATGAAATATTTTCATTTTAAAAATATAAAAAATGTTTTAGGAAATTATGAACAGTATTGTTGAAAAGGGTTCGGTATTTACTTATGAAGAATATGAAAATGCCATTAAACTACTACACCGAAGCAACAGGAACAGTGTTAATAGTGAAACAATATCATATGATTTGAAGAAATTAAAGGATGTTATGAAGTTTGGTGCTTAAGCCATTTTCAAGTTAATACATACTTATGTACATAGATATAATTAATAATATAGGAAATACTCATTCTATTGAGCGATTAAATATTATACATATGTTATTTGAATAGCAAATTGTTTAAGTTTTTGTTCTTTTTTAATTTATTAATGTATCCACTAATTGTTTTATTTTTTTAAATAGTAAAGAATTATTCAAATTTAATAATATATAGAATGGGAATGGGTCACGGGTACATCTGCCTTTTCTGAGAGGGATTTTTATAGGGCGGCAAATTATGAAAGAATGAATAACTTTACAAATACCATCAACACAATTCAGAAAAGGACTCATTTGTGTATGCTGTAATTATTTTATGCAAAGGTTCGCGGTAAACTATAGATTATTTATTAGAGTGAGATAGGATTACAGTCATATTATCAGCTTTTATATGAATAAATCATGCTGCACTACAAGTTACAACATTGTCACTTCACTTAAGGTCGTATTCTCTGACAAAAAAAAAATAAAAAAAGTTAGACGTAAGTCAGGAAATATAGTATATCCATCAAGATGTAAAAGGTTTTTGAACTTAATTTCATCAAAGGTAATTATGATAACTTAAGATAATTCTACAGCACAACAACAAAACATTTAATATTGATATATTTTCCATAATTAAGGAGTGGATAAGAGATCAAGTATTCCAACAGAGTCAAAATGAGACTTCCTGAACATGTAAAATACATCAATATATTCTAAAACAATTTAAGAATGAATTTATGCGTAATAACGTTATAATGGTTAATTAATACATCATATCAGTTTTTCTTTTTCTTTTTGGAAGCCAGACTTGAATCACTTTTGGCATTTTCTGCCTCGAATGAATTGATGATCTCATTTTGAGTTTCAGGTCGTGCAGGAGCATATCGAGAATATTCCATTGTGTATTCTCCCTTACCTTGAGTTCCTGTTCTTAGCTCCGTTGAGAATCCAAACATACGATTAAGAGGTGACTCCACAATCAAAGTACACCATCCATCCTCTGAATAAGTGGTTGTCAAAATGACAGAGTCTCTCTTTGTGAGCATGGAAAGAACTGAACTTTGGAATTCAGCAGGAGCAGAAACTTCGACATTCATGATGGGCTCAAGAATTTGCCATTTTCCTCGTTCATAACATTGGGCAAATGCAAATTCCGAAGCTTGGAAAAATGCCCATTCCGAGGAGTCTACGATATGGTGTGCTCCGTCTTGAAGGACCATTTGAACTCCAGTGACAGGAGATCCAACAAGTTGACCCTTCAAACATGATTTTTCAAATCCCTTCCGAACACCTGGAATAAACTGCTTAGGAACATTTGTTCCTGTTGTGACATCTTTAAATGATATTTTAGTATTATTATTGGATGGGAGAGGTTCTAGGTAGCCAATGACTCGTGCATATTCTCCACGACCACCTGATTGTTTACGATGCCAATAATCGAATTCAACCTTCTCCATGAGTGTTTCTCGAAATGCTACTTTTGGTTTCCCCATTTTAACTGGACAATTATATTCCTTCTCCATTCTTTGAGCGTAAATCTCCAAATGAAGTTCCCCCATACCAGAGGCCATTGTTTCCTTTGTATCAGTGTCATACCATATCTAATAAAAATCTTACTATTGTGTACACAGTCAATGAATATGCAAAATATAGACTTACTCTGTATGTGGGATCCTCTTTGGTAAATCTCCCCACAGCTTTTGAAAAGGAATCAGAATTTTTCTTCTCTTTGGGTTCAATAGACATAGAAATGACTGGATCTGGAACAAATATAGACTCCATAGATATATTCTGATCTTTATCAGCAACAAAAGAATCTCCAGAACTGCAGTCAACACCAAATAGAGCACAAATATCTCCAGCATAAACTCGATCGATATCTTCCATTTTATCAGAATGCATTTGAACCAATCGACTTAATTTAGTTTTCTTCCAAGTACGAGTGTTGTACACAGTATCTCCGCGGTTAATTGATCCTTGATATACTCGAACGTAGGTCAGCTGTCCAAATTTACCCTTCTCCAATTTGAAAGCAAGACCCACGAAGGGATTTTTATTACTTCGTTCCGGATTCATTTTAATTTTATAAACCTCCGACTCACCGGTGGCTTCATTTACTTTTGTTAGAGAATTATCAATAGCAAAATTATCAACTTCTGACGGATTAGGAAGATAATCCATCACAGCATCCAAAAGCGGTTGAATCCCTTTATTTTTTAAAGCAGTGCCCATTAAAACCGGAGTAAACTTTTGAGCAAGAGTTGCACGGCGTATGGCGCTTTGAATGTCATCAATATTGGGTATTTCCTCATTGAGATATATTTCTGCAGTTTGATCATCGCAATCTGCAAGATGCTCAATGAGCTTGTGATGATAGTCTTTTCTCATAGATACAAGGTCGGATGGAACGGAATCATAAATGACTTCCTCTCCTAGAGGCCCTTCAAAATAAATAGCCCTATCCTTAATGATGTCCACTACCCCTTTGACATGACTATCCTTTCCAATGGGTAGCTGAAGTAAAACTGCATTTCTGTGCAATTTGGAGCGAAGTTGTGAATGGACCTTGAAAGCATCTCCCCCCGTTCGATCCAATTTATTGATGAATGCGATTGAAGGGACTCTGTAGCGTTTCATTTGCCGATTCACCGTCATGGTTTGACTCTGAACTCCACCGACAGCGCAGAGTACAAGGACTGCCCCATCTAAAACACGGAGGGACCGCTCAACTTCAATTGTAAAATCCACGTGACCCGGGGTATCAATGATGTTCACGTTGTAGTCCTTCCACCGGATAAACGTTGCAGCGGATTGGATCGTGATGCCGCGTGCACGCTCCAGCTCCATCGAGTCCATAGTGGCTCCGATTCCATCCTTACCCTTTACTTCATGGATACAATCAATACGTCCCGTATAATAAAGAATTCGCTCCGTTAAAGTCGTCTTTCCAGAGTCGATATGAGCGGATATCCCGATATTACGCATACGCTCAAGGCTGTAAGGAGCCTTCGAAGAGAAACTCCGAATCGCTGATCGCCACATGCTTGTGAAAAGGAGTTAGTAATTAATAGTTATACAATCCAGGCTTGGAACGTTATAATTTATATAACATTAATAATCGGAGGAACGGACGGAAGGAAGAATCTTATTTTTTATTTATATTTAAGAAGTAAATAATAATACATTTTATTATTTACTACTTATTTTAATTGTATTTCTGTTCTTACGCTTACAAATAAAGTGTCAAAATAAAATTGAGTCACATGTTGTGCTTCCTTGTACAATACATATTCTATAGTGTGTAGCTGGGACTACTATTTTTAAGACTATGGCCAAGAGAGATTTTTAGCTAATAGTTATTTCTAAACCTTTAGTTATTTATTAATTATTACATATTACTTCCTAGTCCTAGACTAGTAGTATCAGAGCCCTATACATTATAAATTATAATACATATATATATATATCTTATAGGCTCTGAGTAGTATCAGTTTAAAAGCTCATAAATAATTAATTAAATACCTATAACCTATTATATCGATAGTGTCGGATTTGGAATGCAGGGGGAAGGGGTCTTGCGACACTCCCACTAACAGACACTCCCTTTTAGAAAATGTTTGCGATGTTCAAATAAATCAATCTCATATTCACTTGAAATATTTCCAAGTATTAATAAATTAACTAGGAGGTTGTCAATTGTCATCGAAAATATAAGACTTATTAATCTATGGATGTACTGTATATAATAAATATATTAATTTATTTGAGAATGAAGTAATTCATTTTTTATTTCAAACCAGGACCAAATGAAAAATCTAAATAAAAAGAATACCTAAAATTAATTTATGATTTAAAAAATGTATTTATATTTCCTATTATAAGAGTATGTATATTAAAAAATGTGAGGTATCACCTTGAATAATAGGTTCTGACTATAATAAATCAACAATGCAAATAAACTATGAAAGCTTCATGAATCAAATTTAACCTGATAATATCAATGTTCTACTTCACTACTCATTTATATAAAAGTTTTATAACTGATTTAAATTTATCATGAGACACATAAATAAGTCATGAATATAATTAATCGAATCCCTAAAAAATCATATCAATAAATAATAAAAGTGTAAACCATTAAACAACCCAAATAAGGAGGATTATTAATGCCTTATAAAAAATTAACTAGAAAAATGGTAGTAGAGAGCACTCAGAATGACAGGGGTTGAAAGGAGAGCAATTTTCCCAACGATTTTTAAAAGATATAGTTTTTTAAAACCCAAACGACCATGCCTCATTGTAGATATCATCTTTCGCCTATCATTAATTTGGTCATTTTCTCTTTGGATCCGTTGATCTACCTCCTTTGCGAGGCTTTTTAAATTATATTTTTCGTATAAACGAAGAGAGTCTTTTATCAGATCTTCAAAGGGTAGTCTAAGAGGAATCCGGCCCAATAAGGAATGTATGCTTGCCATATCCCTTTCGCATCTCTCTAATATCTCAGAACTGCGAAAGAGGACAAGAGCAGTTGCAAAATAAATTGACATTTCGGGTGGTTGAACCATGAAATAATCATAGAGGCGAACAACGTCGGAGTAGTCATTAAGAACATGTCCAAACCAAGTTATAACCCATGGAAGAGAAAAAATTGTACCCAAATCACTTTCTTCAATAAAATCAAAGAGTTCAGAGTTCTCTCTTTTTATCTGGGAGGAAATGACGGAATTATCACGTAATTAATTACTATTAATAACTATATTCATTATCAACTCACAATGGGATACATAAACTGGAGAAAATAGCTCGTCTCTTCCATTGTGGATGCCATAAAAGGCTTTAAATGACTCAAAGACAATTTTTCAAGGATGCGAAAACCCATTTCTTCTCCTACAACAAGCAGGAACGTGATGGCCACATCATGATAGCCTTGATAGTAACACAGCTCAGGATGAGCACCCAAAACACGTATAATGATGCGAGTGAGTTGTTCTTGAAGCTCAGGTCTCTGCTCGTCGGATATGCAGGGTGGGAAGCGTTTGAGAGATCTGAAGGAGAGATAGATAATAATGTATTAGAATTGCATATATATATTCCTTCATTCGGAGGACCTGTTAACGTCCATAACAACTTGATGATAGTCCTTATGATTGAGGATATCTTCAGATGTTGGAGGAACAAGGGTTTCCAACATGGTGATCCCTAAGAGAGCAGGCCAGACCTTTCTACGATGAGCATCATGAACCAGACCTCCCTCGGATATGGCAAGGAATTTTAATCCGTCTATGTTGCTTTCAAGGAGATATTTCTCCATTTGAGACACTTTATTCCTCTTTGTCTTTTTTGGATACTCATTGTCTGGAGCGACTACAGCAGAGATATGCCTCCGATTTCGGAGAAATGATTCTTCCACTCCATGTACCACCATCCTCGTCTTCTAATCAATATAATATAAAAAATATATATAAAAAGCCTTAATTGGTTTAATCATCCCATATTATTATGAAATATTATTTTATGAAACGCTAATAAGCTGAATTAACAATTGGATTTTTACAATTTCAAAATGACGTCATTTCTCAATTGACACCTTTCCATTGGTACATTCTTTAATATTTAGGACACAAGTTATGTACTTACATAGTGTACTCTAATATTATAATAAATAATAATTAATATTATTCTAATTTCTGACAACATTATCTAACTTTCATGCTAGAGATAAAAGACATAACGATTCCTTGAATATTGGAGGAATGCATTTATTATCTCTTACTTTTGAACCTAACAACCTCCATAATTTGAGATAAGTTATGATGACTAATTTATGAGGGTAACAACAATTGGTAGATATTACAATACAATATACTATTTGAAGGTTTTTGAGATTGTACAAAAATTTTTTATAATTTCATCATAATCATGTCTATTCAGGGGGCAATGTTAACGGAGTTCATCTTTCAAGAAAAAAAAAAAAAAAAGATATAATACATTGGTTGTAAATTGTTATATTAACTGTTGAACTTGTCAATCCTAAAAGATATAAAGTAATGTTTTGATATTCATATTGAAGAATTTAAAAAAAAAAAAAAAAGATCTAAGGTAGTTTTTTTTATTTATTTGGAGCAAGTCTATGAACTAGTTTGAAGATCTAAAAAAAATGTATGATTAAGACAATCACCAAATTGAAGTACGATTAATTTAACTGAGGTAAAAAGGTCTTAAAGATTATAAAAGTATTTCCATTTTTAGGCTGAGAAATGGTGAAAAACGACACTCTCCTTGATACCATTATAACTTATGTATCATTCATAGTGATAAGGAGTAACATAGCTCATATTATAGGAAAACGTTCATTCTTTTATTTTGAAAAATATCTATTCAAAAAAATAAGAATCTACAAGCACTTTAGTTCGATTTGGTATTTTTGAGTGATCCCATTTTTAAGGGAGGTGTACAATCAAATATTCAACATTATCTTATAAGGACAAAATATGAATACTGAATTGGTCAATGTCAAATCATTTATCCTCTTCGAGACACTGCAATTCTAATGGAATAAAATAAAGACATGATGTTACAAATGCAATTAACTAAAATATTAGGTATTATCCGAACATAAATATTATAATAAAATTTAAATATATTAAAAATAATAATGCAAAACTATTTGAGTAAATGGAGGGACAAATTATAAATATAAAAGTGTTTTTCAATTACTTAGATTGATCACGAAAATTTATTTATGAATTAGCACAAAAGAAGAGACCCAAGATACTTTATCCTCAACAAGAGATGCTCGAATTCCAATATTTACGAGAGTGTAAAAGGATGAAAATTTAGCCGAAGAAGAAAATCGAACAAAACTAAGCTTCATACTGGAGTAGAGTCGACTCTTTCCTTTAGAGGGAATCTATCCATCCATATATATAGAACAATAAATATATTGAATGGTTGAAACTATGAGGGGATCCATTTAGTTTCATATTTAGATCAAATGCTCTAGATGTGAAATATATTATTAATAATTTATGAATTATGTACTACAACAATGAAAAGCTATAGACATAAAACTAAAATATACTTCAATTTGAAATTGAAATGCCATTTTAATTAATAATTTTTTTGTTTGAATTCGAGCGTATTATGTTCTGATATTTCATATTATTAATTACGGGGGTTGACGTCATTATGAAGACATTGAAATCAAGGTCAATATTTTATGGTTAAAAATCAAATGGGAAAACCTAATAGACTTTGTACAATATTACTCCATTTTTATTAACAGCATCAGAAAATCTATTTGAAGTCACGTGCTACAATTAATATATCTTCTACCAAGACAACATATATGAACTGAAATAAAAACGTTTTTGATTCAAAAATCTTGCATAGAGTAAGTTTTTCAATCGGAGAGTGATTCAGATATTACCTTTAACATTTTCCTATAAGTCAATTACAAAAAAATTACCAAAAGTAAAGTCTAGATTGAACATTTTATCCGTTAAAGTTAGGAGTCATTTTCTTGGCAACTTTCAGATATCTCCGGTAAATTAAAGGTATGACCCGGAAAACTTTAGGGTTTTGTCTATAAACTGTCAAAATTTTATAAAATTATTTCAGCTGACGTCGACATATTACAACTTGCAAAATTTTTATTTTTAATAACATATTCAGTTTGATGGCCACAAGACATAGCCCATAGGGAATACATTTGTCTACGAATAAATTTTTTTGTCATCTACAAGTCTTATTAAGAAAAAAATCAGTTTAAACAGCTCTAATACATTCAAAATTGAAAATTAACTTTTTAAATTGGTGTTTTATAAAAGATTAATTCTCGTCAACTTCCGTACATTTCTGGTCAACTATGAGCAAAAGTCAGTAAACTTTAGACTTTTAACTATCAATTGGCATAATTTTATAAAATTGATACAGCCATTATTGGACTGGTGTAATTTTGTAACCTAAGCACAATGATTGATAAACAAACATTAAATATGAAAAAGACATTGAATGGAAAGTGTGATGTCCAGAGCCCTATTAAAAGAAATTTCCCCAATTGAGGTTAGCCTGTGGGACAAGTAGCTAACAAATGTTAATTAATTATGGGTATCCACTTCCAAGCAATCGGACTCTACAGCGAAACCTGTTATGATGGACGAAATGTCGATTAAATCAACTTTCGAATATGATGTCGGTGACCAATTAGTAAGAGGTTATGATACCCTTAAGCCGTCAAATGATGATTTGACCACACATGCTCTAGCATTTGCATTAAGTGGAGTCAAAACTCGTTGGAAGCAGGTTGTTGCCTACCATTTTACTGGATCGAGTTTCAATAAAGAAGATGTCCCCTTGGCTTTAAAGGAAATTGCAATTCTGCTCATAAGATTGATAAGTCACTCACATAACATCAGATATGGGTCTTTGTATTAAAGGATTTTAGAAGGAGTTAAGAATTTTAATCAATAGGAATAACAAAATTCCTAATGCCATCTCTTCCTTGAAGGATCTTTTCATTTTTGCTGATGTTCCTCATCTCTTAAAAAAAATTACGTAACCATCTTACTAACGGCCAAGATATCACACTTGCAGCAGACATAGTATCTACGTATAAATATCTACGATATCATTACAGCCCTTCCAAGATTTAATACTATTCCAAAGAAATTGGGAGCTCAAAATCCAGCCTCGTCTTTCTCCCAAGAGTATTAATCTTGGAAATTTTGAAAAGATGAAAGTTTCATTTGGTTCAGACGTTCTTAGTCATGCAACTGGAAGATTATTGGTTGATAAATTTGATTATCCAGAATCTTATTTAACGGCTGCTTGGTTTTGTGAGCAAGTTGGTCACAATTTTGCAAATCTAATAATGTCTATGCCAGTCGATTGATTTTTTAAAATTTTTCTATTTGATAAACAAAGTCTTAAAGTTTATATTATCATATCATATTTCATTGACTTCAATAGCTTTTTTTAAAAGACGAATTATAAAAAGTCGGATTTAGATGTATTTGAGCAATTAAAACAAAAAAAAACAACAACACAGAATTGTAAATCGGTTCTTTATTAATAGTTAGCTGAAAAAATAAAGAGGAAAAATTAAAATTTGAGAGTTATTAGCGATAGAAAAGTGTATATGTTAATTTATTTTAGAAAAAAACAAGAAAAACCTCTAAAAGGGTTATGACCATTTTATTGTGGCGTTCCCAAAGGTTACAATATATAGGAATCTGTTATTTATTATTTTAGTAGTTGATAAGATAATATTCAAGATAACGATGTCATCAAGGTTTGTAAACACACATATATCGATCCTCCTTTTAATATCGTCGGCTAACTCTTAAGTATATACCACCAGTGTCTAGCATATTGCCGACACCTAAAGGAAGTTTCCTATCGTCTACTGTTCGACACCCAACATAAATACAGAGACCTATTTATAGGGCTCTGCATAAACACACTTGTTTACCATAATGAATGAATTATTTTATTATTACAAGATTAATATCTATTAAATAAATATAATATTATTTGAATGAAACTGATGCAACATAATCTTGTATGAACACGAACTGAAGTTGATAGTTGAAGGGCAAATTTATCAGTTTAAATAATTAATTCAATTATTTTTTGACGATTTACTTTAGAAAACCTTTTATCAAATATCTACTTTGATTTTGAGCTGTGAACGTGAAGTGAGTCCATGATTTTCGCAATAAAAATAATTTTTGGGAATTTAAAATGCTACCCCAAGATGGAAGAGTTCAATAAAACACCACGTGATGTTGATATAAAACTACGGCAACGACAAACTATTACTCTTGTATAATTATTTATTGGATATAAAGATCATTAAAGTTTACCAACAGGAATTTGTCATAAAGAATTATGTTTATCTCCGCAACAGGTTGGGTGATTGAAACTTGTGCTCCTCCAGATAATAGTGAACTCATAGTCATTGAATAGGCATACTACTAGTAATCAAATGACAAACATGCAACTTGGAACTCCGGCAAGTGATATAAATATATTGATATCATTATTAATTATTATCTTATTAGCCTAACAGGTGTTTTCAAACTCATGTTCCTCTTTCAATAATAGTTAGTAGTCTTAATTGAATAAGATACCAATGAGATATGATAGATGAAATTATGTAGACGTGTTCGGTGTTCAAATAATGACATTTTCAATTGAAGAGTGAGAGACAGAGATGCTCGTGCCAATTCGAAAACTTCGTTCAACTCTACCTTACTTACTTGGATTATTTGCCTTGTTGACTTGTTTAATTAAATTTTTAATTGTTCCGCTCTATCATAGGAAAACTGATTGGCATGACTATGATCTCATGGCAAATGAGGCATTGCGGAATGGAAAAGGGGAACATGGGCTGCCTATTATTGGGATTCCCAAGAAAAAAGCATACTCTGATAACGGATTTAACGGAGATGTATCGGATCTCATTTCTATTCATCGTTCTGTACCGGATATTAGAAATCCAGGCTGTAAAAGTAAACGCTACAGAGCCTATCTCCCCCGTGTGTCCTTTGGTAATTATCACATAAATTATTATTAATTCATTGATATCTATTGTCATTCAATCTTTTTTATTTTATTTAAATAAATATATTACTAATAGTGATTCCATTCCATAACGAGCATCCCTCCGTCCTCTTTAGAACATTTCACAGCATCCTTCGTCGTGCACCACGCTCTTTGATCAAGGAAATTATTCTAGTAGATGATGCTAGCACACAAGGTATTTAATAAATTATATATTCACAAATTCTGAATTCAAACTTCATAATATGTTAATAGCTTCCATCAAACAACCTCTAATGCATCACATTGCCATATTTAATCTGTCTGAGGTTGTAAAAGTAGTTCGTCTACCCGAAAGAGGGGGTCTTATTACAGCCCGTCTTGCAGGTGCAAAGAAATCCCTTGGAGATGTCATTGTATTTCTGGACTCTCACACAGAAGCAAATGCCAATTTCCTTCCACCCCTTTTGGAGCCTATAGCAGAAGACTACCGAACTGTTGTTTGTCCATTTATTGATGTCATCGATCATGATACATTTGCGTATTCGGCTCAAGATGAGGGTCGTCGAGGTGCTTTTGATTGGCAGCTCTTCTATAAGAGACTTCCTCTACTTGAGAGTGATTTAAAGGATCCCACAAAACCTTTTAATAGTCCAGTAATGGCTGGTGGTTTATTTGCCATTTCTGCTCGATTCTTTTGGGAGTTGGGTGGATATGATGAAGGACTTCAAATATGGGGTGGGGAGCAATATGAACTATCCTTTAAAATTTGGCAGTGTGGTGGTAAATTGGTAGATTCTCCATGTTCTCGTATTGGTCACATCTATCGTGCATTCGTACCTTTTTCATCAGGAGGAAAAGATGGTTATATGCTCCATGTAAATGATTTTTTTCATTTGTCTAAAATAATATATGTAATAATTATCTTATGTATTTATTTTTTATACTGAAAAAAAAAAAAAGAATCATAAACGAGTTATCGAAGTTTGGATGGATGAGTACAAGGAATTTGTTTACAAAAAAACTCCTTCTTTGAAGAACATAAATCCAGGAGATTTATCCAAACAGAAAGAGGTTCGACAACGCCTGCAGTGCAAATCATTCAAATGGTTCATGGAAGAAATTGCTTTTGATTTAGTCAAGCATTACCCTGCAGTTGAACCTCCTGATTTTGCAAGCGGCTTTATTCGCACAGTGAAAAATCCAAATCTTTGTATAGGATCAAGCAATGAAGGACCTCACTCCAAGTATGTACTTTCTAATTAAGTATATATAATTATATCATAATCATGTTTATTTAATATTAGATTAATTGTAACGGAGTGTAGTCATGAGTTTCGTTTATCCTTTCGAAAGGACATGCGGTTCAAGTTTCTTGAAGGAGTGTGTTGGGATGCTGGGAGTTACAATGATGGTTCTCACATAGGTACTTACTCATGCCATGGACAACAAGGAAATCAGCTATTCAAATATGATCTAGTAATAATCTTTTTATCAGTCATTTTCACTATGATTTTTTTTTTTTTACCTCTCTCCAGAAAACCAAGCGAATCTTACAAGGCGGGAATAATCGATGCCTGGAGCATAGTCCCATAGATAATGATCTAGTCATGAAAACATGTGCAGATAAAATTTCTCAACAATGGGTCATGACTGAAGTTAATTTAAAACTTTTGAATAAGTGGATATAAAGTATTCCAGACATACACTCACTGACTAAGATTGAACCAATTTTTTGAATTGGTGCTATATTTTTACTAAAACTACTGAAATTAATCATTTGTTGTTATTATGTAGGTATATACTATATAATATTTAGTAGGTATATACAAATAATATTTTTATTTTGAAACTAGTGATATAAATATTGTCATATCTCTTTGTCTGAATAATCACATGAACGTAGAGGCTAAACTAAAATTGAGAAAAATAAATGAAATTGACATAATAAACTACATTTTTTTCTTTGTCTATATCCAAACTTTCCCCAAACTACAAAAGACAGAGGTTATTGTTTTCTTTGCTCCTTCTCTTTAAAACAAGCTATCCCTACTCTCCAAGAGTCATTTTGCTACTAAATTTGTCAAAAAGTCTTACTAAGCATGTACTTCTATTCAGTATTACTCATTACTTGGGCACTGTAATTTAATTTATATTTTAATAAATATTGCAAAAACGCCTTAACTACGTACCTAAAACAAAGACATTTCATATTAACTATAAGAATTCGCAAAACACGCTCGCCCAAGTGACAGTTATTTTCTTCATAATATTACGCAGCTGAATGTTCGATGGCCGGAGACTACTAAAATGGATTGTACAAAGTTAAAACTTGATTCTATTTTGACTTGTTCCAGTTTTTGTAGGAAACCATGTGACATCTGTCTTTCATTAAAATAACTTTAAATCAGCTGGAAGGCCAAAGCTGCTGCTTGAGCAAAGCAGAGCTAGTTGGAAGAAGAAGAAAAAGAGTGCGAGTTTATTACTATATTTTCTTGTTCGAGTATTTCTTTTTATTATTTGTACTAAACAGCAGCAGCGTTCTGTCCATACACTCTACTTCAGCTTCTCACTAGCTACATTGATACAATGAAAACAAAGAACTCTGATGGGCATGCGTTTAAGAACATGAAATAATAATAGGTCCATGTAGTTTTTTTTTTGCGTGGAGATCAATAAAAATGACGCAGTAAGTAAGCAAATTAAATCACATTGAATTGTGCATAGATAAACGATGTTAAAATTGGTGTAATTTATTTAAAGACATTACGAAATTGGATCTGTAAATACGTAGAAAGAACCTAATTATTTGTGGTTGTTGGTGAATCCATGTTGGATGTGTATTTGTTGGCTCAAAGGCCCTTGTAGTACATGTCATATTTGTTCAGCTTTAGATCAGGAAGGGAAAAACTGAAAACCTGTGGATATTTTGTGTTTTTTTAATTAATTAATAACTTTAAGGTACGTATATTATACATCATACGGATGATAAAGGACTCTGCCTTCCTCTAGTTATTGTATTAATCCAAGTTAATTGTGTTTATATATTCTCTGAACTTATAGATGAGTGACTTATCGGATTTAGATCGACTCCACACTCCTTACTCCCCCCTCATCTGTGGAAAAGATGATGATGAAGGTGAAGAAGAGGATTCCGAGGAGGAGGAATGCCGTCCTCCAAAGCCTCCTCCAATCGATAATGTAATGATTCACATGGTACCTGAGGGAAGCAAGAGTCGTTGGAGTCACATTGACGACTTGGATTCCTTTTTTAAGCAAGTCTACGAGTATCATCAAAAGAATGGCTTCTCTGTCATGATTCTCAGAGTAAGAGAGCACCCATTAATTATAATTATTAGTCATTATTTAATTAATCCTTATTATTTTATAGGAGTTTATGGAATTGATACAATTTGCTTTCATCGTGTTTTTAACCACGTATTTGTGGCATTGTATAGACTATGATTTGCTCTTCAACAAAAAGCCGCCATCATTATCGTTTGAAAGAGACAAAAAACTCAAACTTTCTGATTGTGTTTATTCTTTTGGAGTCTGTATCCAATCTTTTACGCTGACCACATGGTTTTGGCTTTTTATTTCCTTTTCATTCTGGACTCTACGTGTTATTTCCTTCTGCTATAGAATTTTCCAATTTTGGGATATTAAATCATTTTATAACAATGCACTTGATATTGGAGATGAGGAACTTCATTCCGTGAGCTGGATTGAAGTTCAAAAGCGTCTTGTTGAGGCGCAAACAAAGCACTCAATGTGCATTCACAAAGAAAAATTATCAGAATTAGATATATATCATCGTATCCTTCGGTTTAAGAACTACATGGTTGCCATGGTGAACAAGGATTTGCTTCCCTTTTACTTAAATATTCCCTTTATTGGGGATACCATTTTCTTCTCACAGGCCCTCAAATTTAATGTGGAATATCTCTTATTTAAATCGCCTTGGGCACCTTTTGATAAGTGGCATTTAAAAGAGGACTATAAGCGTTTACATAAAAAGAAGGAGCTATCAGAGAGCCTTCAATCCAAAATCCTTTTACTTGCTCTTCTCAATCTCATTTTGATGCCTGTTATTCTCTTATATCAAATTGTAAGATTCTTCTTCTTTTATGTAGAGCTCGTAAAAAGAGAGCCTGGAACACTTGGGGTACGAAAATGGAGCCCATATGCTCGACTCTACTTAAGACACTTTAATGAGCATGACCATGAACTTAAAACTCGTTTGAATCGCGCGTACAAAGCTTCAAATACTTATTTGGATGGCTTTGTATCTCCAGTTTTAGCTGTCATCGCTCACAATGCTGCATTTTTCACTGGGTCTATTCTTGCAGTTTTTATTGTTCTCACTGTTTGGGATGAAGATGTTTTAAGTGTCGAGCATGTACTCACAGTCATGACTGCTCTGACTGGGGTTGTAGCTTTTATGAGGCTTTTCATTCCGGATGATAACCTTGTTTTCTGTCCGGAAAAGTCGCTCACATCCGTTTTGGCTCATATCCATTATTTTCCAGTGTCATGGAAAGGAAATGCTCACACTTCTAAAGTTATGAACAATCTTCAGAATCTCTTCCCCTACACATTTGTATTCCTTCTACAGGAAATCATTTCTCCTGTGTTGACACCATTTATTCTTATATTTTATCTAAGGCCTAGAGCACCTGCAATTGTAGATTTTTTCAGAAGCTTCACGGTCTCAGTCACTGGGGTTGGAGATGTTTGCTCTTTTGCTCAAATGGATTGCCGTCGTCATGGAGATCCACATTGGCAAGCTAATAGATCTCCTGATGGTGGGTTGAATGAAGAAGGACTTCACCATGTTAAAGCTGAGGATGGAAAAACTGAGATGTCATTGGTTCATTTTGCATTGACAAATCCAGATTGGAAAATACCAGAAACTGCGGAGCCTTTCATCAATGCCCTCAAAGAACAGGCGGGTAAAGATGCAGAGCTACTCCCCACTCTAGCCGAAGAAGAGAATCCTTTATATAACTCCTTAAACTCCCTTAATAATGTGGGTGGTATATATGCAAATTTGGCATCCTCCACGCTTTTGGATATAAATAGCCATCAACATCACCAGGGTACTTCTTTTCTACTTGGAGCTCCACAGGGAGCCTCCATCATAGCAGAATCTTCTCAAAAGCCTCCACCACCCCCTTCACTCCTTTGTTCACGAGTAGTTGGAGGCTCTTCCTCTCTTGCTCCTCCACCGAATTTAAGACAGGACTTACGAAGATTGGGTTTAGAATACACTGCTGCAGACATGTCCTTCTCAGCCCTCTATCTTCATGAAATGCATTACAGAACAATAACTAGGCAAAATACTGTGATTTCTGGAGGACGCCGAACCTCATTCAATGAATTAGAAGAGGAGAGCGAAATGGAAGGGCCTTTAATTCAGGATTTAAATAACAGACTTGTAGCTTCATCCACCGATTCCTAGCAAAGTGTATGGATTCGAAATTGCAACATGGGTTTAGAAGTATAATAAACTTATTATAATACAAATCAAATTATTTATTACATATAATTATTTCTTTCATTATAAATAATAACTAATAATAATATTATTACAACCATTATTGCAACTAATTTCATGCTGATAATTAATTATATAATTTAATTGTATGTATGTATTTAAGATCATATGAGGAAACTTTTGTTATCTAGTAATCTTGTGTGTTTTAATTATGCTCTTTTTTTTTTTTTTTTTTTTTTTTTTTTTTCGTCCAAATACATATATCCGTATGTTTCGCTTGTATGATAGCACTTTCCTCAGAGATCTTACTTAACAACAGATCTGCTCTGGAGTTTCTGTTACTCTAATTGCACATCATTGTTCTTTTTTTATTTGTACACTAAATAAAATACGTTTTGAATATATTATAGTTACTTATACAATACATTTTCTGTCTTAAACATCCTTGTGTCCTTAATTATTTGATTTAATATTCAAACCAATGTTCTCTTGACCCCTAATGCCCTAATATGAATTTTAATAAGACACAATGTAACGTAGATTTCCCCGTTTAAGGATAATATTTTTCCCACTTTGCTGGGGAGAATAATAAAAAACTAACTGGCAAAGTTCGAGGGTCTCGGGCTTTTTTAATTTCGAATAAAAATGTACTCAATGATTTGCATTTTCCCTGTTTCATCAAGCATAACATTAAATTTAACTCCAGATGAAGTGATATTTTTTGAACAAAAATGAGTATAGATTTGATAAAACGGGAGAAACTGCAAATCAATGAGCACATCTTAGACCCCTTAAATTATTGAAAGAAAGATGCGTAATATTTTTTAATGATAAACCAAATACTAAAAAAAATATCAAGCATGTATAAATTTTGACACATTGCATCATATTTGGGACAGTTCAAGGTGCCTTAATATTGTTCAATTTCGATCTAAAAATATCATTTTGCCAAAATAAAATGGAGGATATTACGTCAAAATGGCTTGAGAGGCCTGCTACTTTGTCAAAGTTTGTTTTTAGATTGTCCCTCGTGGAAAAGATCTTTGAGCAGGGGTTGGGGATATTAACCCAAAAGAAGGATGATCTACTGTATATAACTATGTTCTTAATGAAATATGACATTAATACAGTGGGTTTATTTAATATCCACTATTTGATTAAGGATGAAAACAAACAAAATATCCGAAAGAATAAGAAAAATAAAATAAAAAGATAGTATCTATGTACTTTTGTTCTCCCTTAAAATAATTCAAAAAAACATTCTTTTAGTTTCTACCGATCGAGTATTAAGAGCTTGATAATATATTCTTGTTTCAAATAATAAGTATGTATTTACTCATCTTAGTTTATATTTTTTATTGTTAAATAATAGTGAAAGTCACTCAAATTCGGTATGATTATCTACCATCCGCTGGTCATCCTCCATACCCTTCTGAAGAAGTTGTATGTTCCTCAGATTTAATCATATCTACTCGAAGTTCTTTGACTTTGAGAAGTTATGCTGGTCTCTAGAAGAAAGCTCGAAAATTGTGTGACCCCTAATAATGTTCATAATTATAATATCGAAGCAAGTTTCACTTTACCTTTAATTGTAAGGAAAACAAACCGTCTTAGTCAATGCCTTAGGGTGATACAACACATTTTATTAATAAACCTAGGTAGTATATCTTAGGGGGAAAACATTGAATGCTTATTCGAAAATTAGAGGTCATTTTTGAAAAGTTCAATAATTGTAGAAAGATAATTATCCTTCTCTGACGAAGGATCGCCAAGTTCAATGAACTACATACCCATGTACTGCTAACATATGTATCCATTCCTGAGAGGATTTTCGATATATTATATCTGTAATATATGTAGTCTTATCACCATTAGACGAGAAAAAAACAGGCAAAAATCTACTTGTTTCCATGTGAGTGTATGTATTTAAGATAACTTAAATGTCATTTTTTTTTTTTTTGTCAATAATGGCAATCATATTTTATCAGTTATAAATGAAGTATTGACATATTATTCGATAATTCAAATCCGATTCAATACATAATATATTACATATAAGATTATGGTTAAATAAATATATTTTTGATAGAATAAATTAGACTATTACAGGGTTAAAACACCCCTTCAAATTTCACTTGAAATCCTAGTAAAAATAACAATATTCAACAACTTTTTTTCGCTCTTGGATTGATATAGTAGTTTCCCGATTGCTTTTACCTCGAAAAACACGAAAATTACATTTTTAATCCGAAATTTTCGCTTTTGTAGTCTACAGTGAGAAACATATCATATACTACCAATAAACCTTGATAGTTTCATCAAATACAAAAATAATTTTTTTGCAACAAATCTGAAATAACTTTTAAAATATTAATATTTGTAAGGTACTCTTTTTTATAATGGAGTTGTATATCTTCCCTTTATAAAAAACTAAGTACCATTTTTATTATGGTGATCAAAAATGAGATATTTATTAGACTTCCAAAGAAAGGGTTCATTTTTTCGTCATCTCATTTCCTCCGATTAAAAAAAAAGATACAAAAATAATTAACATATTTTTTTAATCTGGAAATTGTTATTTTCCCGCATGTTTTATACTTTTATATTTGATTTAGGTCTTTCAAGGCGAAAAATAGCATCATGAACATTTTCAAAAAAGTACTGTATAATTCAATCACAATTACAGAAATTTCGAGTTACTCAAGTATTTTCTTTTTTCAAAGACCAAAAAAAAAATTGAAATTTTGTAAACTAGTGATCATCACCTAAAACCCTAGTCTAGCCACTATACATATAATTTTTATCTTCACCTTAGCTGAGCATCGGCCAAAATTTAGAAAAAATATATCTTATCTTTTCTTTAAATTAAAGACATTTTTAAAAATGTCGACTGCATTGTCGATTGCATAAGTAATTAAAAAAAACCTTTAGACAAGCTCAGAATTACTGGAGGATATTGAACAAAACCTCGTAAATACAAGTCTCCTGAGACAATGATTCCCAAACTTTTTGAGGCCAAGGCACACCAAAAGACAAATAAAAATATCTTGACACGTATTTTAATTAAACCATTCATTTAGATTATTATAAGCTATTGTAAATCATGTATGGTTGTCACAAATCGCACGGCACACTTGAAAATGCAATATATTGAATTTAATTGGATCATACAGATTTGTCAAATTCAATTACACATATAGAAGCGAAAAAATGAGCGTGAGCGCGCACATTGCTTTAAAAAACGAGCGGGAGCGAGCTCAGGATTTCTTGAGAGGACTAATATCCTGGAAACTTTGTCTCTCCATTATCGGGACAATATTAATCAATTCCTATTAATTTTATCTTCATAGATTCATTTGATACAGGCCTTCATATCATATTGTATGCAAATTGGTAATTTTGGCAATATTTTTCCGAATTTAGTTAATATTTATCTTATAGGAAAAGCAAGATAACTAAATATTTTTTATCTCCATTCTCAGAAATGAATTCGAATAGTTTTGTAAATCTTCATATACCCAATGAAGAAAGTACATAGAATCATATTTGGTATCAATTGGTAGTTTTGACTATACAAATCTCTTTTGAGAGCTTACTTTCCAAATAATATAAGATACTTAATTAGAAAGTCAGCAACAATTGACACAATTTGAGTAATATATTTAGAGGAATTGAGATTTTATTTGAAATAGAGTAAATTACAGCAAATTTATGGATATCAAAAATCATAATTTGTATAATACATTAATAATTACAATTTTAAAGTAACAATCACATTAAATCATAGGAGTACTTTTTTTTTTTTTGAAGTAATTAAGCAACAAATACAAAAAAATCGATTAATTAAAACAAGATTTTAAATAATAATTAGTTAGAATTGAAGTATCAGAGTGAAATAAATATGTATACATTAGAAACAAACATAAACTAAATTATAAACGTAAAAATGAATTAAAATAAAAAAAAGGAAAATGGATTATTAAATATTTACTGCCCTGAGTAAGAGGGATATTAAATACAAAATTTAGCTCAAGTATTATATCGAATTTCAAAAAAAAAAAAAAAAATTATAGCCATATAATACAAATAATAATTTATATATTAATTTGAATTTCTTCATTATTACCAATTTGATACACTACATAGTACGTAATTTGGGCTTAAATGTGGGGATGAATACATTTATGAATTTATTGGGCTTTGTACATGAGTATTAAATATAAAATTGGAGTCAAAATTTTCTTAATCGAAAATGTCTATAATCAAAGTTAAAGAATCTACTTGCAGCACACTCAAATTTGAGTTGAAAAAATTATAACTGTATTCCTCACACATTAAATGTACATTAAATGATTACAACTAATAAAGTACATACATATCCATAATTGTTTAAATTCAACTACTTCTCGTAGTTTCATTTTCCTTCGAAATATTCTTATACATACTTCCTTTATTAAGACCCTTTGGTCCTTTAGCTAGGGACTCTTGATGCCCTTTAACAAGATGATTCTTGCATCCGGACAAATGATTAGAATTGGGACCGGAGGCTAGACTATTGTTAACTCCTTTGGCATGAGATGGATCAGGACCATTCCATGTGACATAGTCCTTCCTATTTAAATTAAAAATGTAATTGATTATTCGATGCATGATAACTTTCCCTATGTCTTACAAAAGAAGTCCGTCATTTGGACCTTTACAAAGTGCTGGATTAGGACCTTTTGCTCTTCCTGGGCCGTCCTCTTGAGTGGAGGTTCCTCTTGTAACACTAAGAAATAAATGTGTAATAACTAATTAATTTGATTAAAAAATGGCTGTAATAATTACGTTGAACAATCTTCAACAAGATTCTCTGTGCTTTCAATTCTGGATGATCTTTTTTCTCCCCTTTTTGAAATCCTTTTTAGGCGAAGATGGAGTTGTTATCTCAAGAGACTTTCGATTCGGCTTTGGAGATTTCCTATCAAAATACCAAATCAATGGTAATTTAAAAAAACAAAAATAATGATGAATTAATTACTTTTTTTGTTTCTCCTTGGCCTTTTCCAACTCTTTTGCCTTCTTTCTTTTTAAATCATCTTCTATCATTGAATTAATCAAATTATTTGCTTGTTCTTCATCATACAAAACCGACTCTAGAGCCATAAAAAGGATTCTCTCGGGAATGTCGAAGCGAGTTTCATAGGTCTCAATCATCTTTTTACGAAGCTCCACCTTTTCTTGGTCCGTTTTAATGGGAGGTGGTTTAGGAAGAGGTGTTCTTTTCTCAGCAAGACGTTCTTCCTCTTTTTTTACGTGCGCTAAGTCTTGGAGCACCTAGTAAGGAATATGATTTGTATTTTAATGTAGACAATCAAATAAAAAAACTAACTGGGAGTATCTCTTTTAACATTCCCCATTTTTATGAGACGATCTGATGCTTTCTGGACATTGTTGTCTGAATTGGAAAGCACATCCAGGAGTACATATTCTTCCACAGAAGGAAATACACTTTTTAAATACCTATAAATATGATTGCATTATTTAAATGATGTATAATAAAGAAAATAAATTTTATTTTTATCTACGAAGGATAATTTTATTTAGTGAAATATTAAGTGGCAGTATTACTCATTTTTTCAGGGACCTCCATGTGTAAATACAATCCCTCTAGACTACAGATTTACAAAAATTGCTACTTTAAAAAAAAAAAAAATATTTAGTTTTTTTTAAATGAAAATATTTGGTCTTGTAATTTTACCATTTTAAGAAACTTATTTTTTAATTATCAATTTGCCACTCTCTGAAAATATTGAGCGGCGTGGGGAGGGAGGGGAAGACAGCTACCACTGGAAATAGCCAACATTATTGTGGCAGGAGAACCACTGGGTCTATGGTGCTCTATTTTATAGGGTATCATAAGTTGGAATACTGCGAAATTAGTAAAAAAATTGAAATAAATTACAAAAATGTATTAAAAACAGTCATTGAAAAAACGGAAAGGTCTTTTATAGAATAAAATAAGAAGTCATTTTAAAAAAATCACCACTGGAAATAGCAAACATGTACCCAAGGGAACAGTGAAATAATTTAACTCAAAGCAGCACTCTTTACATATTGTTAATTGTACACATTTAAGATTATATACCGATTTTGAAGTTGATAGTTTGAGATGTAGTCTAGCATATTTCTAATTGAATTTTTAAAATTGAACAAAAGCCAGAGATGGTCATGTTCGGCTAATAATAATATGTGATGCTAAGGCTCCACAACTACAAAATACTTTGGAATAAACTTCCTTTGAGAGAAAGATGTTTGTTCATACTTTGTACATAATATTGGAATCAATTAGTCTCACAGAGACATTAAATATAATTATTGCTATCGATGTTCTGCACAAGTTACAATTACTTATTTAATTACAACATCTATTATTTTAATTTTCTTTCGATATTCCATTAAAATTACTTTTTACGAGAAAAACAAGTCTGAGCATTTGAACTTTATAATAATTAATCTATTAAATGGTCAAAAATTACACCATTAGTACATCAAACATCCAAGGAATATTCAATTGTTGCATTATCTTCATCAAAATAACTCCAAATTCTTTATCTTACTTTTGAGTAATACCTTGTAAAGACACTAGTTGTCATGGGCGACCGCAAAGTATATATTTATTTTTTTGGTGGGAGGGGGTGTTTAATTGTTTTGTTTTTTAAATTTCTATTTTAAAATTTTTGAATTTTTTTCTCAAAAATTTACAGTTTATCACAATAAGTTTAATTTTTTGGAAAAAAATTTCAAATATTAAATTTTTTGTGGAAAAATTTCCAAAATCCATAGTTATTCTCAAGAAATAATTTTTTTTGGATAAAAATTAAAAATCTACAGTTGATTCCAAAAAAAATTGAAAAATTAATTTTTTTTGAAAAAATTTATATTTTAAATTTTTTGAAAAAAAATAAATAAAAATCCAGAGTTATTCTCAAGAAATGAATTTTTTTTGGATAAAAAATTAAAAATCCACAGCTGATTCCAAAAAAAAAAAAAATTCCTTTTTTTTAAGGAGGGGGGTACAGCCCCTCTAACAATAAATGCTAATTATACTTATTTTAATTTGAGAACATATGGCAGAGTAAATGGACATGAAATTGTTTGGTATATGTTTGTTACAGCCATACAAATTATGCTTAAAAAGTGCTGCTTGTTCCTCAAAACTACATATTTTTTCAGTGTTCCCAAATAAAGTAGTTACAATAATCATAGTATCACTGCTCAAATTTTTTTAACTTTTTAATACATTTATAACTCAAAATTGGAATCAGGAAACCATACATGTGATACGAAACAACCAATGCAATCTTATATAACAAATGAGAAAATCCCAATTTTTTTTACTTCATATATATGTTGTGTACAAGTTGCAACTAGTATAATTAAATTGTACAAGTTCACATTTCTTCGTCTTAAAACTCAATGATTTAGAAGCAACGTAGTTGCTTCCAATTAGCAACTGTACAATGAATAATGACCCTATCATATCATTTTGATCTATTAAAATTACACGGCTATTATGTACTTATGAGTATTAAAACTGTGCGGTAGTAATACTTTATAGTTGTAACTTGTACACAGCAATATATACAACCCAGTATTTTATCAGGAGCGTCCGCAAGATGATATTTGGGGGTAGGAGGTTATGTTTTTTTTTCGAAAGAAAATGAAAAAATTGAAATTTTTGGAAAAAAAAATTGAAAAATTAAACGTTTTGGAAAAAAATATCAAAAACTAAATTACAATATTATTAAATTTTTTGGCAAAACATTTCAAAAATCCATAGCTATTCTCAAAAAATTTCAAAAATTAAATTTCAAATATATAATTTTTTGAAAAAAAATTCAAATATTAATTATTTTGGAGAAAAATTTCAAAAATACATAGCTATTCTCAGAAAATTAAATTATTTGTAAAAAAAATAAATTTTCAGATATTAAATTTTCTAGGAAAAAGTAAAAATTTCTTTGTGCAGGTGAGGGGCTACAGCTCTTACAGCCCACCACCTGCGGACGCCCCTTTTATAGACATATTTTGGTTTTTTATAGGCGTATTATTCAAATTTGAAGGATACTTTACGATACTTAAAATTTTTATTTATATTTAAGAACTTTTGGTTGATTTAAAATAATTATTTTTGTGCAAATATGGTTTTTCTAATAAAATCGGTCAATTTTTTATTCTTATATTCTGACAATCAAAAGTGCAATTTGCAATGTCTCCAAAAGGTTAATCATAATAGTTTTTGATAGAAATTGACGATAACTTTTCCAAAAATACAAAAAAAGATCGGGCTTAAGTGGGTTGTACTGTATAATTTTTAATACTTTTTATCAGTTCTTTTTAAACCATTTCCAAGTTCTTAATTTAAAATATAAAAAATATCATTTTTAATTGAATAAATCAATCTGACTTTTTGAGATTCTAAAATTGGGTAATGGAAGTGAAAAAGGTTAAGAATCACTATTCTTAATCAAGAATCTTCAAATCGACTGAATGGATTTTTTATTCTATTCGACAATATTTTTTTCTTTTTTATTCAAAAAGAAGTTTTAGTTATTTTTTTTAACTAATTAATATTCCAGATCAGTGGCTCTCAATTTTTTTACAATGTGCAACATCTGAGGAAATATTAAAATCTCCAATTATTCTCATTGTGACCCAACTTTGAATATACAATATCGGTGTTTTAACCTATTCATCATGCGTACCATAATTTTGAGAATCACTGTTCTAGGATTCCATATTGTTGTTATTAATCTACATTTTGTATCCTTTCCGCAAAATGTTATAAATTCCGCTTACATTACACGAAGATTTCCGATTTATATCCCTTTTTTGACAGACATTTCCATGGTGTGACTCCCTCCCGATGCAACGGGCCTGACTTTAGGTGATATTCCCCAATATCTTACGCTTATTGTTTTTATTAGATTGATGACAAACAATGTTTTAAAAATTTTGAGCAGTGTAGGTATGATTTTGATAGAAAATAAATAATTATAGAGAAAGAATTAACTACGTAAACAGAAAGGAAAACAGATACTGTACAGATTCAGAGGTGTTTGCAGAGATCCTGCAGACTGTTACTGATATTATATCAAACTCAAGTGCAATATATAAGGGAAAGTGCAAAAGTGGATACATCCCATGAGAGGCGGGAGTGTGGAAAGACACCCTTTTTCAATAATCATGAACACATTTTGATGAACCTTTATGAGAAAAAACAATCAACAGACAAAGAAAGCATTGTTAATAATTAATAATTTCGTTAATATACATAGCATGATGCTACAATCTTTTAAAAAATGAAAAGGTATGTTAATTAATTAATTAATATATATATATATACATATGTGTTTCTAGCCACATGATCACTTAGGACAAAACAAATATAAAACAAAACTCACTGAATATCTATTTTATTTTTGGAATTACATTCAAGTAATTTAGAGATACGCTTTTCATCAGCTGTGAGTTGATTAATTGTAGGGATTTCTAAATAAGAATTACTGAAAATGAAATAGAAATGAACTTAAAAATTTTTTTAAAAAATGTATCTACATATAAATGCGAGTTGCAAGTATATCATGCAATTAATCATAAATAATTATAATAAAATTAAATAACAATGATGAAACTAATTGTAAGAAGATAAAAAGGGGAGAAGAAATTAAATTATAAAAGAGAGATAAAAAAAAGAACTATTAATTAATTATTTATTTTTATATGACATAACCGAAGTTTCATTTTAGGAGATGAATGCGGACGGGGAAAGCTTTTAAATAAAGTTCCACCTCCTCCACTCCCGATTTGAGGAGATCCTATACACAATATCGAATTATCAAAACCCGAAGCCGCAGAGCCTGGTCGAGGGGTTGGATAGCCAGATGAAGAAACAGAGCATCCATCTTTAATTCCCATGATTGGAGTGGTATTGCTATTGTTGTTGTAGTAATGAGGCAGAGAGCCTGTCATTGTTATTCCTGCTAAAACACCCGATGCTACTCCAGGCAAAGTAGAGTGGCGATTTGGTGGGGGTGTGCCATATAATCCTGAAGAAGGGCCAGGAGTAATAAATGGATGCTTAGCGACTTGCAGTGCACTTATAACGACTGCTTGTGATCCATGATACCTATACAATAAGTATGGATTCGAACAAATTTATGGTTGTTAGTCAATGTGCTTAAGTAATTAGTGCCAGTCAGAAGAGGGGTGGTAAATAATAATTAATATATTCAAAAAGAAAGTAATATTATTACGCATCATGGATCTATAAATTTAAAACTCACTTCTTCAATAATGTTCGAATATGATTCTCATCCACCGTCGGAAACATAGAAGCAATATTTTTAACAGGAAGATCCGGATCAATAAATGAGCTTTCAACCTCTAAAATATCCGCCAATTGACTCGTTTCCTTATTATTTGTAATTGATCGTATACTCTTTGGAGAGGCAGCGTTGTTTATGGAATCTTCCACTTGAAGACGTAAAATGTTGTGTGGACTTGCTGCATAAGGATTCGAGGAGCCTAAAATTTGTTTATACAAACCATGATTATACACGCACGTATATAAATAATTAATTTACTAAAATATACCAGAAAAGTGATTAAATCCCCCAATACTACTAGATTGAACACCCATTGTTGGCTGAATTGCAGAGGAAGTTTGAATCACATGAGGACTTGTAAAATCCTGTAAATAAATACAATACAATGAAAAGGAAGATCCCTCTAGATATGAAAGAATAATTCAAAAATCCTAATGGATAATATTTAATATTATGTATGTTCATATTGGGAGCATGCAGAAACAGAATGGAACTAAGGATCGTCAGAATAGGTGTGCCAACATGCAGGATTTACCTGACTTGACGCCTCCCCACTAAATTCTGTTGTTAGAGCAAGGCTTTTGGGCATATGAACAACAAATTTTTGTGCTTGTGAACCTACTGTATTGGAATTTGAAGGTGCCGACGATGATACGGGAACAGGGATTTTCCCCAAGGGATATCCTTGAAGCTATAAAGTGACATCAAATAATATTATAGATAATATTCAATTGATATATATGTAATAAGTATAAATTGCACGGATTGAGGGATTAATCATTATGTGGGTCAATGTGTGACTTTGTTCATATTGCTAGTGGATCACAACTATGGTAATTGGAACATTTGATAGCGTATATTACCTGTATAGGAATATCGTGAGGATTATAGGAAGGGATTGTTCCAGCTCCTCCTCCTCCAGATGTCATTTTAGAGGAGGCAGAAACAAGGGAGGATGTTTCAAGGGTATGAGTCGGGAACTTATGCTCTTTGGAGGAAGAAGCTAGGGATGTGGGTTTTCCAATTTGTTGATAACGTACTCGGGGATCCTCCCAAGATGTGGACATTGTGTAATGATTGATGAAATAACTAGCAAAGGAAGAATAAAGGTAGGGATGAGTGATGAATACTAATCAATGCTTTAATACTCACTATCGTCCCGTTCGGGGATCAAATTTTGAATCCCAACCAGGGGGTAAAGGGCCCAATTCCTCAGTCTTCATTCTTTTTTGACAGATTTCCTCACTGCAACATTTAATATTACTTAGTTATTACTGATTAGTAAATACTATAGACTATAGTACTAATATTATTACGTATAACGGGAGGAGAATATTTTTCATGTATTATTACGCATGCTCAGTTTTTAATATTATTAAGGCAATGCAAGGGAGTTCTAACGTATGTATAATAAAATAAAGTATCTAGTGATACATTTTAGATCAATCACTCCTCATACTTAAGTGTTGCATTCATCTCATTATGTGTAATTATTATATAGTATCAAAATGCTTTGAAATTATCATGTTAATTAATTGTAACCTCGTACAATACTATTGCAATAGGAAAATAAATAAAAAAGGATTGGAAATACATTTGTTCTACATTTTATAACAAGAATAAAATAATTAGTAAAAAATTAATACTAATATACTTGATAGCTAACAAGTCTTGTATATCAATTGACAAGTATCATACAATTAATAATAAGGGATAGTTTTTTCCTTAAAGCTTTAAAATAAAGTAGCGCTACTCTGCGCCTGATAATTAGAGGAAATACAAGGTGTAGCGTTTTTAAATTTTTCAAAAGATGTCGCTTTTCATATAACTTTACATAGTTATTTTTCAACTGACGTGGTCAATTAATTAATCACTAAACTTATAACTATTAGAGATGAAATGAGTTCTACTAATATCTGGAGTGAACAAGGGGTCCCTTAACCTCATAGAGCTAGGGGAAGTGTATTTTTTATGGTTAAAAATCAAATGGCAAAACCTAATTGACTTTGTACAATATTAGTAGATTTTTATTTCAACAGCATCAGAAAATCTCTTTGTAGTCACGTGCTACAATTAATATATCACACACCAAGACAATATTTTTGAACTGAAATAAAAATGTTTTTGATAAAAAAACTTACGTAGAGTAAGTATTTTAATCGGAGAGGGATACAGATATTACCTTTAATATTTTTCTACGAGTCAATTACAAAAAAATTACCAAAAGTAAAGTTTAGATCTAACATTTTATCCCTCAAAGTTAGGAGTCATTTTTTTGTCAAAGGATTTACAATATATATAACGGAAATTTTAATAGAGAATTAAGAAAGAGAGAGAGAATGAAGGAGTTGAATGATGATTAATAATATTATATTAGACAGTATTGTGTCAGTGCCATTTTCATTTCATCGCTGAAAATTATTATTAATTTTCTTTTATATAATAACAGCGTAATTAGTAGCGTAGTTGTAAAAATACATTCTATCTGTGATAAATGTGATAAGGTAATTTATTATTACCTTTTCAAATTCACACTAAAATGTAGCTAGTTTAAAATTCGTTTATCTTTCTGGGATTAATAGAAATGATCTTTTCTTAATCTAGTAATCATCATTCAACCCTTCGATTCTCTCTTTCTTTCTTAATTATATATAAAGATTTTAAACCATAAAAAATACACATCCTCTACATGAGGTTTAATGATTGACATTTGGTTCACTCCTGATATTAGTAGAACTCATTGGCAGATTACACTGGAAATAGCCTCGTTTATTGTTCACATATGTTTAAAAATATTATTTTACCAATAGAAAATGCCATCAGAAATGTATTTGAATTTATGTATAAATCTCAAAATAGCAAGTATTGTATCTAATAACATTTGTAATTCAACATAATAAAATTAAAATTCCCACTATAATGTTTCAATTATTTTTCAAAAATCATCGGAGAATGATCAGCTTTACATCTTGAACATATATTCTATCTCTCAGTCTCTTATACTTTCATCCTACTCTGATCTTAGAATACTATTAGGAACCTAATATGGATGCGATATATATTCTTGAATATTGGGTATAATCTCAAAATGAAGATAAGAAGGGGACTTAAGATATATCTGTAGACCTGCTCTATACTCCTTTCGATCCCCTTTTCGATATCTCAATCATAATAATGAAGTAGTTCAATCAGGATTACTGGAAGATGAATAGATTTGAGACCTTTTGAAATTTGTTACTAGGTGCAAATCAAGGGTTTCAATTAACTATTCTATTCATTTCAGAATACGTACATATAATAAATTTACATATTATGAAGATGATGTATATTTGAACAACCCAAAATACTCAATCACATTTAGGTTGGATCAAACTATCAAAATCCATGACTTGGAACTATTGACTTGCTTATATGTTTCACTTTTTGAAGTATTTGTCTGCAAAGGATTGATACAATCTAAAAGTAAGAAGAAAAGTGTTTAGTTTCAAAAGTATTCGATTTGGAATATGCCATATTTACTTTTTTTTCCTAACAAAAATCAAAAAACATAAGTTTTGTTAATCTAACTGATCGGTTTTTGATTATGTATTAAACTATCATATCATTGCAATGTTTATATCGCTAATCAAAAATTCATCAAAACACTAATTAGATTATCTTTAAGGCTTCATAGCTCAGAGTTAGATCGAGTTACAGATATTTCATTTATATATATATTTCCTTAATAAAACCACAATAAAATTTCTTATATGAAAAATATTTATATCTGAGAGCAATAATTACAGTGCACCCTGTATACACGTTTGATGCTATATGCAAGCGGGTGCATATTTATTATATGCACCCACTTGCAATATTTCAGAAATACGACTACATTATTACTAAATCGGGTTACCACATCTATCGTGTGTGTAGACGTCTAATTAAGTGTTTATATATATATACGATAGATTTGGTGACTGGTCACCCGTCTTTATGTCAAAAATATGATTAAAAAATATACATAACTACAAACATTTAAGCAACATAAGAAGTGGGAAAAAAGGAAAAACAAAATTACGTCGATAAAGTTCCATGGTTTGAGATTAAAAAATAGGTTGCGTGATCTGCTGTACTTTAAATGTAGAGATGAATATTTTATTTGCTCTTAATTAGGTCTTAGCTAATTAGCTGATAGAATATTATTATAACCAATCAAATTTATTGATATAACTAAGCGCGAAATTCAAAATTATAATCATCATCAAAATAAAAATTGTTAAAAGAGATTAACAAGAATTTATTCCAGATATTTTTTCAACAATATCAATATTAAATAATTTAATAATAGGAATTTCATTTCTAGGCTTAGTGATTATAAGTTAGTTATAGTGAGTTAGTAGTTAGCATTAATTGAATGTATGATGACTCTGTTGGTGGATATTGTTTGTGTGTGAATAGAATACAGGCAGTGGTACTTCACGTTAGGGACACATGCATCATTAATTGTCTAGGACTTTCGCCCGGAGCTGGGTGATTGATTGAGATTAAGGTTGTAATTGGAGGTGCCAATGAAAGTTTTATGTTTGTTTCCCTTTCTACTAAGTTCTTTATCAATATAATATAATATATCTAGATATTTGAATAGTTTGTTATTATAACTTATAAGTATATCATTTCCCGGGAACATCCTCGATATACTAGAAAGTAATATAGAAGGAAGATGTCTTCACTTAAGGACGAGCTAAGAGGAATCGATAAACTCTCAGATTCTCTTCGAGATGTCGAAAGGGATGTTTATCTCCAATCTCAAATGTCTGAGCAATTAGAGGCGTCCATCAAAGAGCATACATCAAAAAAAAAATGTTTTACCAATTCCATAGAGAATTTTAAATCCAAACATGCAAATATCCTTCAATCCATTGAGGAAAAAGAGAAAATTCTAGAGTCGAATAAACTCTTAAACAAGTACTATCAATCGAAATGAAAGTGTAAGTATTTTCAATAATGAATTGTGTTTATTCGTAGAGTGGCTTTAGGAGAGATCCAACGACTCAAATCTCTTTTGTACGAAAAGTCCATAGCAAAGTCATCTTTTCTTTCGAATCTACAAGACAACTTATTGAAAATGGAAGAAATGGTAGTCTCAACATTTGGAGCAGATGCATTGGAAGGACATCACATCCGTGTTAAAAAGCTTCGGCAGAATATTCAAGAGGCCAAAACTACTCTGAAGAGGAAAGAAAAAGAATTTTCCTCCTTACAGAGTACATTTGAAGACATGGATGCAGAAGTGCAATTAAAAAAGGAAGAAATAGAATTAGAGAATGATTTACTCAAACTCCTTGATGAAAAGACACACCTTGAGAATAAAATCAAGGAATTGAATAAGAGTTCAACTCCTAAAAAGAAATTAGATTTGAATGTTTCTCTTGAAGCATCTGCTTATATGAAATATCCTAAATTGATTGATGGGTCCTCATTTTTCAAAAATTGCTTTGATAAAGTCAAATCTTCAAGTCGAATGAACTTAAGTAAACCACAGTCATCCATCTCATTGATGAATACAGATTCAGTAAGAACTCCGGAGAACAAAATCCTCACGATTGGCAATAGAGTTCCAACAACTCTCAATAATGATTTTGATAAAGAAGTAGCAAACACTATGAAGAAAAGTAATGCAATTGAATCAATGAAATCTGCTTCTCCGTCTCGTAACAACTTGAACTTTCATAAAATATCTCCCAAAAGAAACTCTACAAAAAGTCCTTATTTCTCACCCAAAATATTACCTTGCAAACTTCCACTGATTACTTGTGGCTCAACGGAAGAAAAGCCCCAAGAGAATGAACCACAGGAAGATTATGAAAAAGAGAATATCAGTAGTAAAGATGTTTCAATGGAGGAGCCTAATTCTACGCGCGAAGGAGAGAGTGATAACAATTTGGATGGATCAGTTGCCATGATTGATTTAGAGAGTTGTCAAGGGGATAAAGAGGAGGAATCAGTGATGTCTAGAGATAATCAGAATGACATGGTCTTTAATTTCGATTGCAATAAGGAAGATGATAAAATTATTTGGAACGATGATCCTAATAAAAAGAGTTCCAGGGCGAATTTGTGGGGCTCAGATTCTGGCTTTTTATTTGGTAATAGTAGTACTGGTGGTGGAGAAGTAGGAGGCAGTGAAGGTCTAACATTATTTTCTGCTAATGATCAGGATGATGATCCTTTGTCGGCAAATGGCTTTTTCAAATGAAGTGCGGTTTCCTTATATGTATAATGATGATATTATATTTTTATTTTACTCACTACTACCTAAGAAAATTAATGATAATATATTAATTCGACGATAATTAATTAATGTATGTACATAAATTTCAGTTATTAACATAGTCAAAAGAATATTGTACAACCTATATTTTCGCTTTTAAAACTGTATTAACTCGTTATTTTCTATAAAAGTATAGTCGTCGGTCTAAATTGAATTATTCAGTATATACAAGCTTAAAATATATATACATTTCTTTATTCTTTTTATATACATAAGAAAAGTTATGATGAGATTAAAAGTGTGGAATGGCAGTGTGTACGAAGTACGAATACAAATTGTTTTACAGAAATTCCATCTCTCGCTCAATTCCAACAAATCTAAGTTGCTCAGTGGGTCCATATCTATAGTCAAAGAAAAGTTCGTCACCGGCTTGTATACTTCTTTTAGCAAATATCCCTATTCGATGATCCCCGTTGACTTTTAATACTTTGGCGTAGCAGTTTGGGTTAATGGAATGGTTGGCAAATCGGATTTTATTCCCTTTACGGGTGGCATCCACAACATACTCATTGTTGAGATTAAACAAAAATGAACACATGTATTTATCATATACTTTTCCACGACGATCCGCCTCCTCCTGTGAAATAATTTCTCCACAATATTCGGAGATAAATTCATTCTTATAAGCAAAGTCACAAATAAAAATGCCCCAACCAGCAACATCCGAAGGAGCCATGAGTAATCTTTTGCCCAAGCCACGTTGGACATAAACGTTACGACATGTTATTTTCGAGGTGTCTTGTTGATCAGCACCGCATTTATTGCATAAATCAGGATCACATTCCCGGACAGCAAGGAAACATGGGCACTGTTTGGTATTACATGCAGCCTTACATCGACACCCAGGAAAGCGATTCGGACAATCAGAGTTACACATACAAAATTTTTCACAAAAGTATCGTGAAGAAATACATGGGCATGATGAATCACAGGGTTTGTTAGGATGGTCGCAAGGAGAATAGTTGTATACTTGAGAATGACCTGCAGAATCTTTGTTAAATTGTGTTTTGCGGCAGTGATTGAGCCATTGACTATGTTTTTTCTTCTTCTTCTTTTTCGGGGGAGTGTACTCCCTTAATCTAGACTCGGGATCCTCTTCATGACCAAGTAGTCCTTCTTTTGATGAATCCTTTTGTGCATATTCATATACTTGACGGCATGATTTGGTCACAATCGCTTGGGATATAGCACAATAGTTACCAAGGAATACTCGCACCAAAACTCGGAAAAGGGATTGCTCAGATCCCGCCCATACATCAGGATTATTACCGTTGAATGGGTTAATAGTTTTAGCCAGTTGATTATCCGTGATAACTTTACGGTCATTATTCTTTGAGTTGGAGGAACAGTCAGAGGAACGTCCATTATATTGTTTTTTCCCATTATTGATGCCATCTAGACTACCAGAAAAGGAACTTCTTCTACTGTCTGTCTTCTTTCCATTATGGGTACTGGAACGTGTAGTAGAGGAGGAGTCATTGCTTTCCTCCGAAGATGTTTCATTTCCAGAGTCCAGAGGAGTAACACTATTACTACTAAAGCTCTTCTTCTTTTTCATTTCAATTTCATCCAAATGTAGAAAACAATCGGGGCTACATGGCTCAGAGGGAGGTTTGAGCTCAGAGCCCTTCCTTTTCGTTGTTGGTCCAGGATGATAGGCTAATCGATGAAGAAAACAATCATATTTGAAGCACCTACGGCAGAAAAGCGTATGAAATGAATGCATAGTCTTGGCTCGAGGTGCTGACTCAGCATCAGGGCCATCAATATTGGGAGTACACTCCTTAGGGACTACAGCCTTATGCTCAGATAGTTCAGTGTATTTCTCTTTTATTTGATCAGGAGTTCCCATATCGGGAAAAATAGAGGCAATGGCGGCAAATAGTTTGGGGGAAGGCATCTTGCCTGCTGATGGATCTGTGAGTTGTTCACGGTGGTTTTTAGTTGTAGTAGTCGTAGTGTTATTTGGAGGAGGTGGGGGTGGTGGTAATTTATCCGGAGAGGATGAAGGGATCGAGGAATTGTCATTCTCCTCGCCTTCTTCCTCTTCCTCATCGGAGGAATCTTCATTGTCATCTTCTTCTATGCCTTCTTCGTCTTTATCGTAAACCTTGAGAGCTGTTACGAGATCCAGGAAGAGATCGTCGTCTATAAATCCTCCCTCTCTCTCTCCGTGGACTTTTCCATCGTAGTTTTTGATAAGCTCTTCTATAAAGGTGTTGTCTTGATCCAGAACTTCATCTCCCATGTAGGGAATGTTGTGAAGCACTGTTTCATCTTCTACCATGAAATTCTGTTGTAGAGGAGCCCAGCTGTACATGGTTGGAATTGGATTCACAGCATAAATTATCTAATGCAAGGAGACAAAAAATCATTTTCATTTTAATCCGTCCTAATTTTCTGAGAGAAAAACTAACAACTCACTTTAATGGGTATGGACTGAAGCTTCCCCTCATTGTCTTTGGCCTCTGCTCTTTTGATAAACTGGGAATGAGAAGGAGGATCCTCCGAGCAGACCCAAACCGGCTCAACGCCTCCTTTCTTATCCAACTTATTAGCATCATTCAGTATTCGAGGAAGAGTCCGATTCTTCTTCCATGCAGCTCGCATATCATCCTCATGTCGGTATCTTTTGGCAGCCCTAAGGCGTGCATACTCTATTTTTACCCGTTTTCTCCATTTCAGAGACATTACTCCACCACCAAATCCACCCAGAGAAGATTAAACACACAACTACCACTAGACTACTACTTCTACAGTTAAGTTATTATTTGTCCGTGAATCTTAGATTCCCCCCTCTTTACCGACAATGACGTCACACTTTACGTTTCTCTTTCTTTGTTTCTTATGCCCGTTGCTAGATATTCATATATATATATATGTATATAACTAAGTAACCAAGATAGCCTAGCTGTGTTGAGGAGCAGCAGCTAGCTCCATTCGGTTATATATTTCTGCTAGTACTTATCCAGAAGCATAGGGAAGACATTGTCAAACTATATATTTAGGACACAAAACCATTTCAATTATATTGTAGAATGTAAAGTTGACGGTTCAATATGTTTGGGTGGGGAATTTTTGTTGGGGTTTCATATCATGTACAAAGAGGGGGTTGAAAGTCCATCAATCTATTAGGAACCTCTAACATATTGCCTTAAACTATCATTGTTGGCTTTTGTATACAGAAATCCAATAATTTTTGTTATGTATTACAACTTTGAAAGTCGTATATATTGTACCATGATACATATTTATCTACCCATTAAGTACATGATAGTTGAAGCTTGTCAAAGTAAAATATTAAAGTGTATAATCAATGCTGTTTTAAAAAAACCCGAAAAATAGTGTAATAACATATAACCTATTTCTGTCTCCCCTAGACTCATTGTTATAATATATTTTATCTTCTTCTTTTTTCTATAATTCTCAGCCACATTATTTAGCCAACAATCCCTTCCACTTATAAAAACCGTTTAATTTCTGTACAAGGTATGTACATCTGTTTGATATAATTATGAATCGCATACAGGGTCCTATTGGCTGTGAATTATGAATCATAAATACCCATCATAATGTATTACGCCACCTCATCCTTTTACAGTCAATGATGTATTTAAGCACATTAAGTCCGTAAAATTATAATTATATAGGTACATTTCAAATAAAAAAATACAAAAATTAAGTTAACAAGTCACTCAAATCACAACTTTTCATGCCACTTCTTGTACTGATATCTATAAATAGGGACCATATAGTCTCAATTTTAAAAGAGAAATTGAATAAAGCATCCAATTAAAATTAGGCAAAGACCTAATGCTTTCTTGGTTGTTAGGGATTCTTCCCCAAGAATACGGCCAACTGCATAGTTAAATATAAACTTTGTTGAATTGGTAAAGGGAACTCCAACGTTGAGATCATTGAATTTGAGAAAAAATGAAGAAGAGAACGGCTCCTAATTGATTGATGATGTAGGAGATTGCGTATCCTTTGGAGTTCATGAGAAGGCTTCCTAAGGAGGAGGATTCTACATTACGAGAATAATGCTTCATCAAGGGCTCCGTCGATCCCCAAAAAAAATGCTGGTATAAGTAAATAGAGGAGATTCACGTTCATTGTTATTATATTTATATCAATGGCAATGGATATTCCAGCTTTCTTAATCGTTGTTTGAGCAGGCTGAGGAGCTGACCACTATTTACTCATAAAAATGTAAAAACATAATTATTAAAGACAATAATATCTACGTTCACTGAGTTGTAAGTGAAAAAGAAGAACATTTATGTACCTAAGCACTGTGACTGAGTTGAGTCTTATCAATCATATAATATATTATTGTTATTACCACTTATAATAAGTATCATGACTGCTTTACCCAAAGAAGTATTGGATCTAATTTGTGAGCGAAAGGAAAGCTACATCAAAGCCTTGAAAGAGGCCGTGGCCATTCCATCCATTTCCGCTTCCAAAAATCATCACAATGACATCCATAGAATGATTGAGTTTGTATCTGAGAGATTGAGATCTCTTGGGGCCAAAGTGGATATTGTACCCAATGGGTCTTATCCCCCTATAATTCTTGGGGATCTGAAAAGTATATACATAATAATTAATAATTATCATCCCATTAATTTAAAAAAAACCATCATTTAAATTTTACAGGTTCAGAATCAAATAAAACCGTACTTATATATGGTCATTTGGACGTTCAACCTGCATCCAAAACAGATGGCTGGGACACGGAACCCTTTGAATTGAAAGAAAAAGATGGGAGACTCTATGGAAGAGGTTCTTCAGATGATAAAGGACCTGTTTTAGGATGGATTCATGCTCTGGAAGCCTTGAAAGATGGATTGGGATACTTTCCTGTAAATGTCAAATTTGTATTTGAAGGGATGGAAGAGTCGGATTCTGAGGGCTTGGATGATTTGTTGATTAGCTTAAAAGATACTCCCTTTTTGAAAGAGGTTGACTTCGTCTGTGTGTCTGATAGCTATTGGCTAAGTAATTAATTTATTAGGTTTACCGAGTGTTTATCTTCTATTTATGTATGAATTGATATATCTTTTCATCCATTATTAGCAACTGATAAACCGTGCCTGGGATATGGATTACGCGGAGTTGTTTGTTTTGAACTATGGATTACAGGTGCCAAACAAGATCTTCACTCTGGAGTATTTGGTGGTTCAATTCATGAAGCTATGACGGATTTAATCGCTCTCATGGATACTTTAGTAGATAAAGATGGTAAAATAGGGATTGAAGGAATTTATGATGATGTAACAGAGCTAAGCTCTGATGAATCAAGTCTCTATACAAATATTCACTTCAATTTGGAGGAATACAAATCGAGCATCGGTGTAAATAAATTAATTACCAATAATGATAAGATGAACACACTTATGGCAAGATGGAGATATCCTTCCCTATCCCTTCACGGTATTGAGGGTGCTTTTAGCGAGGAAGGTGCAAAAACCGTAATACCTAAAAAAGTAGGTGGGAAATTTTCTCTTCGAATCGTTCCAAATCAAACTGTTGAGAACACTGTTACTTGTGTAAAAAAGCATTTAGAAAAAGAATTTAATAAACTGAATTCACCCAATGTTATGGAAATTAAATTTGATGGAGGTGAGGCCTGGGTGACTTCTCCATCTCATGCAAATTATGACGCTGCAAGAAAGGCTACAAAGGAAATATATGGAGTGGATCCAGATTTAACTCGTGAAGGTGGATCAATTCCTGTTGTTCTCACATTGGAGAATACAACGAATAAAAATGTTTTGTTACTGCCGATGGGTGCAAGTGATGATGGCGCTCATTCTCAAAATGAAAAAATTGATGTTCGAAATTATATCGAAGGAACGAAGCTCTTTGCGTCCTATTTGTATAAAATTGGACAGTAATTTCTATTTTTTGTAAATTTTATAAGTAATAAACTAGCATGCCCTCGTTGATTTGACATGGAATGATGCTAATACCTTTATAAGTATTAAAGTTTCATTTAATTAAATAAATAAGTGGCTATAGATACAAACAATTTTATATTTATTAATGAACATAATAATTCAAAGAGGTGGAAAAAAGTAATAATACTTCAAGTCCAAGTTAAGTCTCAGCTCATTGATCACAAGTACAAACCCTTGAATATTTTTATCGTGTCCTGTTTATATCTTCCGACTTCATTCAAGTTTATTTTAAGCTAATAAATCTGACTCGAATTGAGTTTTTTTCAGACTATAAAAGATAATTTATAGAGTACCTTATAGCCTTTGAAAAAAATTGAAATGACTCAGAAAACTTTCCTTATGTAAATATATTTTATGTTTTAAGCAATTCCACAGTTTGGGATGCTAAAAAGCTTGGGTTGGCAACTTTTTGCAGAGTAGGGGCAAACAGCTTTCGCTGCAGAATCATGTTGGAAGACCATTTTATTGAATTTATAATTGATTTTCCGGGTATTTAGAGACAATAAGGACTCAATATAATTTTATTTAAGCAATACCCTTATTTTTTTACTACAGGAATTATAATAAAGAAATCAAATATAAACACAATTTAAAAGAAAAAATCTATATTTTACTAAAAAAAAAGGAAAGTAGGAAAAATACTAATTATTTAATGAGACGCTTGGTTTTGCTTATTTTGTGATATTTTTTCCAAATCTGGTGAAATATTTGCCGATGACAGGAGCAAAACTTTTATAATGGTTATGCGGAGTTTCATAGTACCCTTTAATGTTAGTAACTTTCATTTTGAATTAGTATGCCTATATTTATATGATTGTCCATGATGAGATGGCGTGCCAGTAAAAATTCACTCGATGTTCGGTGGTTACCGACCTCTGGTATAAAGTGTTCGTTTTACTTATGTAAATTAAATCTCTATTAATCAAATAGAACGGTTGTCATATTTTTTTTTTTAAATGGTACAAAATCCAATAATGTTTTCAAATCAAGTCGAATCTTTGATTGTGAGATCAATTCGAGTCGCAAGTATCGAGGCTAAGTCATCATCCTTGCCAATGAAATATTTAATCAATCTACAGGAAGTACTTAAACACGTACTCTTTCATAGTACTCTGATTAATGAAGATTCTACCAAGATACAAGAGTCTCTAAGTATCTTGGATTCTACAAGAGAGTTGCGTGATCTTTAATTGCACGTAAGACATTACCTTTAAATGTCATGTGATCAAAAGATGTCACGTTCAATTTGAATTTGATCAAAACAACATTCGTGAAATTCAACATGAAGAAGGTCTTCGGCATCTTACGAAACAATTGGAAAAAGTCAATTTTCTTTGGATCAGTAGGAGCTTATGGTGTGAAATTTGGTCTGAGGAAAAAGGAGGAAAATGATTTGATGAAAGTACGATGCCAAGAAGCTTCCCTTATGGGTCAAATTACAAAGGAATCTCCAACTCGAATCACTGTGATACTGAACCCCGCTGCTGATTCAGGAAAAGCACGTAGTAAATATGAGGACTACTGTGCACCCCTTTTGCACCTCGCGGGTGTCAAAGTAAGTGTCATTCGAACTGAAGGAATGGGACAAGCAAAAGAAATCATGAAGATTATGAGTGATGCGGATGCAGTGCTGATTGCTGGAGGAGATGGAACCCTAATGGAAACAATCACGGGTCTTTTACGTAGAAAAGATGCAAATTCTTATGCCAAATCCATTGTTTTAGGTGTCCTACCCGTAGGAAAAGATAATAAAATGGCAAAAACACTTTTTCATGATCATTCCGGAAACGACGTGGACTTGATGTCCAGTGCGACAATGTCCGTTCTTAATAAGCTCTTTCGACCTATGGATGTGATTGAAATAGCCAATATGGATGAAGAAGATGAGAAGAAACTCTATGGATTACGATCCTTCCATATAGGTGCATTCCGTGATGTACACGAACGAAAAGAAAAGTTTTGGCTCTTTGGAAGCTTAAAAAATCTGTTTGCTTATGTGTTTTCCTACTCAACTTCCCAAAAGGAAATTAATTGGGATTTGAATGGAGTGATTCAATACTCAGAGACAGAGGAACTCGTCAAAGAGGTTTCAAACTTCAAAGAGAAAAAAACTGAAGTTGCAGAGAGTCCCAAAAGTACAGCGAGATGGCTCCTCTCTTTCTTTACAGGATCCTCAATTGGTAAAGCATCAGAAACGAGAGAAATTACATTTAAACGAATACGTCAGTGGATTTTACTACCTGTATATCAGGGATTAGAACTATTTGTTTCTACAGAGAATGAGGTTGATAAATTAGAGGCCAAGGAAACAAATCATATGTTAAAACTCCGCTTGGGCCCCAAGTCCTTAAATTTTTTGGATTTTGTTCATGAAGGATGGTCCAGAGAGAAAAACAATTCTTACACAGAAGATCTATATAGTAATTATGTCACCAAGGCAGTGACTTTCAATGCTGGTAAAATGAAAAGAGACGATAGTGGAGTTAAATTTTCCCTAGATAATGAGAGCATTGAGCTTAGAGGGGGATTGGAAATATCCATTCTCCCTAACAAAGTTCTCATGTTTTGTTCAAAGAATAATCATTTTGATTATGTCATAGACAGTGACAATGATAAGACCAGAATAATGAATAAAAAGAAGTGGATGCAGTCATCCATGGGACCCTCCTTATCAAGTCCTTCCAAATTGATTTAGAAAAAGGATCTTAAATGTTATTCATACTGTCTATAGATTGAACAAGCGTTTATACGATAATTATTAACTTATATTATGATTAGTAATTATTTGATTTTTTTTTGTAAGAATATACTTATATGAGAAGGATTTTTGTTCGATATCTCTTGCGCTTCTCTGATTATTTGTAAAAATAATTTATTATTCAATTAATATGGATCCCTTTATTTCCATTCAATTCATGTTTAGGCATTTCATTATTTATAATTTGAGACCCTTAAATGAATAATTATACACCTTTCCACCGACAAATAAAATTTAAAAAAAAAAAATATTAATGTTTGCTATAACTTTGTATACAATAAAGCAATTAATATTTTATTTTACATGGGAGCTTAAACATCAATGTTAAATTCAAACATTTTGTCTAAAACTTAATTATTCTTAATTTACGAAAAAATCAAAGAAATATTCAAATATCTCTCAAAGGTCTCAAGCATAGATAAATATATTAAAATATTCGATCCCAAGTGATATATTATATACTAACGGGAGTATCCGACATTGCTCGTAATTGCTAGGGCTCGGCAACAGACAACCTTTGCTTTAATTATATGGGTATGTACTCTCTTTTTATTATTATTATGACAGGCTGAGCTTCACTACACCCGCTTGTTGTTATTTCTTTTAGATCAAGTAGTCACGCAGTTCTAAGATATTAAACGAACACTAAAAAATGAATCCTCCACAGACAAACAAACTGCTTTATTAATATAGATAAATATTATATTGTTAATAAATAATACCTCACCTATTTTAAGCTGTTATGTAATATTTTATTTTCAACCTAGTATACAGATCGATTTTTCATTTTTCCCCACAGGTTTATTTTATGTTGTAGTTCTACATATATGATATATCCTAGATACTGACGAGTCTTTAAGAATCTTGCATATTATCAAGGACAACTAAAGACTTTATTTGTCTGGTATCCATCATTGATATATATTATAAATTATGATAATATATACTTGTTGTGTACAAGTTACGATTCTGTACAAATTGCAACAAAAATATGGAATGGATAATTTTAAATGAAGGATTTATAGTACTTGGTATGAGAATAATGCAATAATTGAATACTCCTTGGATGGTCCATATATTAATGGACTCATTTTTGACTATTTTAATTCAAATTACTACAATATAAGTAAACTGTATCAAACTATTAAGTTCAAATACCCACATTTATATAACTGATCATTATATAATAATCGTGTGATTTTAATAGATCAAAATGAAATGATAGGCTCAATTAATAGTCAATAATTAGAATGATCAAAATTGTAATTAAATCATGCATTTTAAGACGAAGACATTGCAACTTGTACAATGTATTAATACAAGTTGCAACTTGTCTACAACATAATTATATTATATGAGTTTTCCCGCATAAATAATAAACTTTATTAGAACTGAAATTGGTGATCACGTGCTACAGTTGTTTACCAGTACATAACATATAATGTTATTTACTGGAGTACTGTAGTATAATTGTACAACTTATTTATATTTTTTTGTACATATATACATATAATATATCTAAGTTCGTGAAAATATAGTTAATTCGACCGAATCAAGAAAATGGTTAAGATTCAAATCCAAAAATCAATTAACGACAACAAGAAAAATGTACATTATGTTCCAGTAGAAACTGAGGACTACGACGGTTCCGCTGAATCAGAAGTAAAAAACTATTTTGAAAAGAAGATTAAGATTGATGATGTTACGTCATCTGGAGATTTGACGAATACTCTTCGAGGATATCCATTGAATGGAAAGATATTTCAAATTCCGGAAGGGTATAGTGGACTTATCGTAAAGGACGGTTGTCGTAAAACGCTGAGTGTTAAAGAGGATAAAGAGGTTCGTACGATTGGAGAAATAGACTCTTTTTACTATTGGAACTATGACAAAAATGTTAACGCACAAGATGATGGACTTAGGATGGCCATGGAATGGCTACCTATTGCAAAAGCGCTTCATTCTGTCTGAATAACTGTATTATATAATTTCATATATTCGCAAATACTTCAATGAATTAAATCCTTATAAAAAATGGGTTGCTGTCTCATTTTGAATAGTTTAATAATATTTCCTGGATTATAGTACTTAAAACATATCCTCATATAGAGGGAATATACAAGCAAGTGCTTGATAATCATTACGTATTGATAATAGTAATTAAAGTGTATATACTTATAAATCCGAAAAGAAAGCAATAATATACCTTGATTTATACATACAATGAACTAAAAAGGTAACAATTCCTCAGTTTCTTTGACAACGAGGACAATTTGACCTACCATACTATGTATTAACAACTACAATTATGATGCTAATTGTAGAGTAGGTCATTTTGACATCCAGCACTCCTCCGTCTATACAGGATTATTATCCGTTCTTATCAGTGTTAGTTTGGTCTTAATCCTAAAAAAAAAAAAAAAGATTCGTTTTAGTAGGACAAAACATAAAAAAATTTAGTTTCGTTTTGTCTCATAATTCTCATGCAAAAAATACTCGATTAAGAATACATTTCGTCTAGTCATAGATGACGAAATTAACACTGATTCATACCCCTTCAAAAAGAGTGCTAATGTTCGAGTGTAGTTCTTTCTCAAGAAGAAACCTTGCTATGTCGTCCCAATGTATATCGATAGATTGTGTTCAGGATACCTGCAATGAAAAATTATATTGCAGACCGCCATCATCATCGTCTTTTCTTGAATGTAATGGAGATTTCTATGTTCAACTTCTCGAATTAAAACGTCGAAATGAAATGAGACTAAAGTAGAATACTTACGATACATAAATATTTTAAAGTATTTCTTTTTTTTTATTATAAATATTTATATATAGACAATTGGAACATCGGTTTAAGAGACGATATTCGGATGTATCTGTGGATAGATACATATATGGTGATTGTAACGGCTCCAATTCTACATCAGATGAAAGCCTAGAAAAAAGTGATCATATGATTAAAGAAATTAAATCAACAAGGAGGAATGAAGCCAAATCACGTAAAAGAAGGACCAAAAGTGCACCAGCATCTGATAAGAAACAAAAAACAATCATTGAACCATTTTCAATGACTGTCAGGTGATTAAATATTATTCAAAAAGTTTTTGTGCTTGATAAAAATTAAAATTTATGGTTATTTATAATCCAAAGAGAAGAAAAAAAATCGAAGGAAAAGAAACTCCTTCTGGAGATGAAACTGGAGCATGATTTGGAAACAAAGGAGGAACATGAGGATGAAATATTTCAAAGAAATTTTAAGGCTTCTGCTGTTCCCAAACATGTCAATAAGTCATTGTTCCGGAGCATGGTCTTAGAAAATCCCCAACGGTAATAATAATGCTTAATTTCAATTAATGTAATTAACAATTGGATATATTATTATGATGTTCAAGATATGGTGGAGATAAAGTTTCCAAATATTTGAATTCAAATGAAATCCAAAAGTCCAAATCCATGTCTGATTTGAATCATTTTCATGCAAAACCCTTTCCAACCCATATATTTACTAACTATGCCTACGAAAGAATGAAAGAAGCTGAAGAATATCGCAAGATTCGCAGAGAGATTCGACAAAAAGCCCTCCTTAATGAAGCCTCATATCCATCAAGGATGAAGAGTGAACTAGAAGCCTTTAAAGGGAAATTAAGAAAGGTGAAATTAACTAATAACAATATAGTTAATAAGATTGTATTAAAAATTTACAATTGTATCCCTCTCAACTAGAATAACAGCAGAGAACCAATTAAGCGAGTCAGAATGAAAGCTATCCGCTCACATAATGTTCCTGATTTTGACTATCTCTATTCCAAATTTCAAAAGGCTTTAGAATTAAAAAAAATGACGGGTAAACCAATAACTGTGATTGAACCTTTTTCTTTTGATGGAAAATATCCAAAAATGGGGACACATTCCATTCCGAGAAGTAGCCAGTACAAAATACCAGAATGTAAGCCTCCACCCGTTACTATTCGTCCAAGATTAGAAGATAAGTCTACAAATTCTACTCGACTGAGAGAAATTGCAAATCGGAATCGAATAGAATCTTTAGAGTACGAATCTAAACAAAGAAGAAGAGTAAAGAAACAATTGACAATGAAGGAAAAGGAATTTCGTAGTCATCCAGAATGGAGTAGTCGATTTTCGGTAATGTATATTTTTATTTTCTTTACCTACTACAAGATCAATTAATAAAATACATATTATTTACTACCTATTCAGAGTAACATAGGAACGAAAGAGGATATTCGTATACGAAAAATTCAAAGAATGGAAGATGAGAAAGAGCGAATGCTTGCATACAAAATGGAATTGAAGAAAATTTATAATCGAGTCAACAATCGTCCCCCTTTATTTGTACGTCAGTGTGAAGTAAATAATTTTTATATAGTATTTAATATTTATGATCTCTAACAATTATGATTATTTAGTCCGGAGTAAGTAGAGTCGAAGACTTTTATAACTCTGCTCTCAATCGAGAAGGTCTCACGGAGGCAGAGATACTTCAATTCCTATCTGGGAATCAGAGATCCATGAGTTATGACAATATTCAAGATGGAAATCAAGCAAATTTAACATATTCCAGATGCTCCATGCATTCACGCTCAAGCTATTCTGACTCTGCCTCATTAAAGAGCTTTGAAGAGAATGGGATGGGGCCAGGGGATGAGGAGCAGGACTTTTGTAGGGAACACTATGCATTTTGTTCTCTGACAAATAAATAAATTTTCTCTTATGTAAGAACTTCAGTTCGTTTATTTTATATCATAGGTGTATAATTATTAAAATAAAATGTTATTTGGTTGTTTAAAAAAAACCACCATAATCACTAGTTAAAATAATAAATGTATATCATCTATAACGTTCTCCACCTTACACAAGATATAAGAATTCAAGTAAACATTGATTATTCACTATATTAAATATTAAGGTATATAATACTGAATATAAATATTTAAATTTAAAATTTGGATAAAATTTATCAAATTTAATTTGATAGTATGTATAAGTAATGGAAATGATTGAAAGGAGAAGACAAGACTGATTATTATATAGAATGCTCATCTTTAATTCGCTCCCAAGTGTTTTGAACTTCATGAACAGGTACCCTAATAGAGTTGGACTCCGTGACTACCTCACTCAATCGGGACGCCATGTTACGGAGCGTGGAGATGAAGAGAACTCTATAAGCGAAAAAAACAGCATTATAATAATCTAATCACACTTGAATAAATACCGAATAGCTTCCTTTTCCTTGCCAGTGATATCCACGGAATGCGTCGATATTTTACGATTCTTTGATGGCATTTCTATTTCAAATAAATTTTTCCGTTGTCCTGTCAAATAATAACAAGATACAAAAGATAAATAATAACACGAAGTATGTGACGTCATAAATGGAAAAGAAGAAAGAATCGAATGGAGCAGCTATGGGGGTTCATAAATCCAATGTTAATAGACTAATAAGTAATAGCATTGCTTAAATCATTCTTAAATTTTTTACCCTATATCTTAAACAATTTTAAAATCTCAATAAAACTATTCCTTCCTTGATTTTTGTTCAGAAATTTAATGAACTTCCTTCTTTAAAAGCTAAACGTTACCTTTGGTGTATCTGCAACCTTTCCTTCAAAAAGGAACAGAAAAAGGGCCCGAAATCATCTGATTTCAAATAAATAAATATTACCAACTTTCATTTTATCTTTTGTACTCTCAGACTAACAGTCTTATTATTTCTTCCCCATTTTTAAAATGATTTGCATATTATTAAAATCTACATACTGTATTATAATATTGGCTGCTTAGTAGTATTTGATTAAAAGAGTAGTTAGTTATACATTTGTATTTGAAATGAAAGCCAAAATTTCTTCATAGAAATAATAAAATGGCCAACGGTGAGCCATGGACTTCTCGAACACCTGGACACCAAATTAGAAAACGCGTGCTCCAAGGGCTGGCTTCGAAGTTCACGAATATGTTATTTTTTAATAAAAATATATTAATACGATTTTTCAATACAGATTGTATGAGTTAAAATCTTTTAATATTTATTCAATTAATAATAGTTCAAGAATAAATTAGCTGCATAATATCATGAATATAATTCACATTAATTATTTCGAAAATAGATGCACACACCAAAAAAATTAATGCTGAAGTATTCTTGCATTTGGAAGCAGTTATAAATATTTTTTAAATTGTCTACAGGGTCGATGATGATATTAACTTTTCGTGTTGATGTTGTGGGCCTAAGTTATTGGAGTCTGTAGCTCACCACTACAAAGAAAATAAGTGTAGATCTTCTTGTTGATTGGGTAGTTATCAAATAATGCGGCCACAACGATTAATCCATTTGATAGAGGGTTTTCATAATTTGAGTATATTTGCTGTAGAGGAATTCAGCGTTTAATTTGGCAACGGAGATGATTGCTACCACATCCATGTAGCTTTCCCCAGCAGATTTGATCATAAATGTTAGGACCGTTGGAGTTGCTTGGTTGTTTCGCAGCCCAAGAACTTACCTCTAACAAACTCAACTCTTTCTGCGGAGTAAACCTCATCTATTATAAGATTGACAAAGAACATTGGACATTACGCTCTCTGCTATTAAGGCGTTCGATCCTTGTTCCAAGATATTTAACTATAAATGACGGTAGTCTAGTCTCTACTCTAATTGCAGTAGACATAGAACTTCGATATTTGGGATATGGAACTGTAAGACAATTCGACTTGAAGATTTGGTCATAGAGGGGTGTCTAACATTTTGCCACAGAAGACAAACAGGGAGAAGACACGGTCACAAATCTTATTAACTGTGGAGACTAAGTAATTTTTCCAATTAATCGGCCTAAAATGCTAAAGTTAGGAATAGAAATACCTTTGTGTAGCTCGTTTAAATGTTCAAGCAAATCTGGAGACAAAGATACCCCCCTTTTTTCCTTTCCAAAAGATAAGAGTATCTCAAAGAAATGGATACTACGAATGAACCAGCCTGATATCCTTACAAAATTATACGTCTTCAAATGGATTTGTGAACGGCTCTAAAAATTTTTTGGAGGAATTTTCGAACGCAGAATTCATTTTTAGATCAAAGATTAAAAAAAAAAAAAAATGAAAAATCTATTACCGAAATGGCTACTGGAATGATAAAGTCGTCTACAGAAATTCCTAAATGCCATGACATAGTTAATTTTCTTATTAGTCTCTATATTCATATTCGGCTGCACATACATTTACAAGAACAAACCAAAATTATAAAAGAGAGTAAAAAAGTTACATATAGTTTCAGTAATCGTAGTATGTTCATGAGAGAAACATCAAAATAAATATTTTTCTAAAAACATTTATTAATATTTTAGTATAATCTAAAGGATTATTCTGTTCATTTTAGATTTAAAATTTGGTATGTGTTGTCATTTTTTTAACTACAAGCAATTGCTTCATCTTCTATAATTTAAGACTATAATATAATATAAATTCCAGTTGATCCTCTGACAGAAGAAATCAATAATTAAAATTAAATTTAGAACAAAAAGTTTATAAAGCAACAGAAATTTAAAAATATTGTATCAAATAATTGTCGAATCTAATTTAAAATAGAAAGTCCATAAGAATAAATATTTAATGAAAAATGTAATTCTTTATTGCCATAAAACATTTATTTAATGTTATGTAATTTGAATGAGTTGTTTAAACTAAAATGAACGTACTATATTTTAAGAAAAAATGATATTATTTGGTTTTATCTACTTTCAATGTAATGAATTTTTAAATGAGTTTTATGGCCTCAATTGTAGTCACATAAGATTGACAAAAGGTGGCGCTCAGGTCTATTGTCGTAACTCTAATTATAGGGCTCTGTTGTAAAGTCATAATTTAAAATCCAGACTTAATTCATTGTAAGGCAACACAAATTAATTGAATATATTAAATACATGCAATTAAAATTCATATATAGTACACAATGATAAACTTAGGACTATTCCAAAAAGTATAAAAAGCAAAAATACTAAACTTATTTGATATTAATATCTATAAAAGTAAATAATTTTCAATACTTATTTTAATTGTTTTGAAACTTGATGATATCCTTGCTTGATACTTTATTATTATTTAATTATTTAAAAAGACTAACGTTAATTTGCATAGAGTATATATTAATGAACTATCTGTATGTAAGCTTAGATTAATATTTTTTATGTATATTATATATTTTGCCATTTTATTACCTAATATAAGAGTAGTGAATAAAAGAATAAAAGATTATAGCATACATATTTTCTTTACATACATGAATAATAAAAACCAAGTTGTAAATTTACCTTATCTGTCTAAGTTTTCTAGTTTTCTCCGATTAGCACTTGCGTTCTTCAGTTTGAGCTTTTTATTAAGGCTATTTACTCTAATTCAAGGTTAATAGAAATACAAGGTTATACCATAATGTGTTTACGACTGATGTTTGACTTCCACCACGCTTTTAATATTGACGTCATAGTGTATGAGGGGTTGCGTGTTTTGTCAAAATCTGTTTTTCTTCCCCAGCAGTCGGTACTAAATATCAAATTGAAAATTATAGCAGTAGTGATGTCATAAACTATGAGTGGTTGCGTGTTTTGGCAAAATCTGTCTGTCTTGCTCAGCAGTCGGAACAATACATCAGATTCGAAATTCTAGCAAGCCCGATTACATCATGGTCTAACCTTGTATTACTATTACATTGCTCTAATTATTTTCCTTGTTTTCACAAAGGATATGATGATTCTTTGGGCCACTTAGGATATAATTCAATTAAATGATTATGCTGCCTTTCAAATACGTTTGGGGTTTTTGTCAATTACGTCTTCACGGTTACAATCAAAAGCTTTGAAATGTTTTTCCAGACAATGACAAAATTTCAAAAACTCATACGAAATGATCGTAATGCCTCCCTTAGAGACAAATTCAATCCAAGGGCTCGACGCTTTTTCATAAAATCCGAAGTCATATGTCTTTTCCCCTAGATTTGGATGAAGATCTTTATTTTTTTTTGCCAAAAACCCTGCAATATAATCCAGACTCTGATCTGAACAATAATTGGAAACTTGAAATTCTTCTTCTGTAATTACTTTTTCGGCTTCAAGAGCTTCAAGAAGTCCAGAATCTTCTAAAGTTTCCTAAAATTGCATCCTCATTATACTCATTTTCTTGTATATTTGACGAAAAGAAGTCACTCGTTATTGATTTCGTAACTATTTCGCCATCATCCTAATCATTTAACTCCTCTTTAACAGCTGGATTTCTTAAGACAAGATCATGATTTTTTTCAATTAAGATTACTTTTATTCTTCTGAGGGCTTCCACTAGGGATTGGATGAGTATTGTTTCCTGCGATGGCATGAATCCGTGAGATTATATTCTCCAGACAATCTTGATTTAGATAAGTGGTAAAAATGAATTTCACACAATCATCATTGATACTTTGAAATAATAATATCCTTAGGAATATCTCTGGAGGATTTGGGTTAATCTGAACCGTGAGAAGCAAAGGGAATATGGAGTGAGGGGACTGCATCACTTTTTAATTTCTTCTTGGCCTTTAAGTCAAGAAGCTTAGCCTGAAGATTTCGCTCAAAATCATTGGATGTAAAATGCCTATCACAAATCTTGGTATTCTTAATATTAATTGGGTCTTTTCTCCTACAGACAGAGATCCAAAGACGATGGAGCATCAAATTTTTCTGAGAAAATGTAAAATACTGAGACAGCAGGCCATGGCACAAACACGCTTTGAACCTCGAGATGGACCCATTTTTGCTAAACAGATCCAAATTAGTGCACTCCATTTCAATGAAATTATCTGAACTGCCGCAACGGTAACGTCACTACGTCAGCTGAGTCAGCTAACGCCAACCATACTGCCTTAGAAGATCCTTGTTGCCTCGCCTTTATATATATAGATAAAGATGGGCTGTTTGGTCATATAAATTACTGTTTTTAGATTAAAAAAGGAAAAAAGTTGGTAGATTTTTCTTTATTACTTTCTTCTTTTTTCCTTTATTATTTATTAATATTTCTTGTACAACATCTCCCTCTAATAAAGACTATATTAGCCGCTTACCTTAGTGCAATATAGAATATCTTAATATAATTAGTTTTATTAGTTAAGTGACTTAAAAAAGTTCCACCTACCCCTGGATTGCAATTCATTGGATCTGCATCCATCCATTTTCCCTAGGAGTTTAAATTTTCCATTAGGATATCCTAGCCACACGCCTTCTGATCGCCTCTTGCTGTTCTGTTCAAGGGATCTCGTCTATGTGCGTCACTCGGTGGATCTCACTTTCTGTAATGGAAGGATCGTTCATTGTGTAGATGCCCCTTCCCATCACGGTCTGTGATAGTTACTTCTGACATCTTGAATCATTGCTTCTATACTTAAAAATACATAAATTCCTCTAAATCTTCCACGGAATAATCGTATGTTGCTATAAGTAGGTAGGTTACAAAATCAAAAATTTCTGAATCAAGGACTTTGAATAGGTTCCTACGATGTAATTTGAGTGTAGAATTTTGATGATACAAAAAAATCTTCTATTTGTTGGATAAGTACTGAGTTATTCCACTTTTTCAAAGCTGAAAATTGAATTTGCTTCTCATAGCTCAACAAAAAATGCCATCACTTGTTCTTTTGAATTTAATGTTTAAAAGGTACATAGATACCACATCCTATATTCCACCCCTGTTTACATTTATTTCACTATTTATATTCCAACGTAACCTTTAATTAAATTAAAGAGGTCATAAATTAATAAATATATTATTTTATTTAGCATAAATATCTAAAATACAGTGGGTAATAATTTTTTTAAATTATAATTAAAAATATATAACATACGAACACACTTCCTTATAGTATGACATCAAACCTTCGGTTAAATGTTTTTTTATAAATGACTTCAGAATGCCTTTTTCATATTTCATATTTTGTTTATCAATCATCGTGCCTAGGAAACAAGATTTTACCAGTCTAATAATAGCTAGTCGATATTAGAATATATAATTTTATAAAATTATGCCACTTGATAGATAAAAGTCTAAAGTATACCGAATTTTGCCCTTAATTGAATGGAAATGTCCGGAATTTGAAGAAAATTTATCTTTTTTAAAACACAAATTTAAAAAGTGAAATTTCAATTTTGAACGTATTAAAGCTATTTAAAATGATTTTTTTAAAAAGAGTTGTAGATAATAAAACAATATATTAGTAGCCATAGACAAATGTATTCTCTATGTCTCCTAGCCATCAAATCGAATATGTTTTTAAAAATCACATTTTTGCTATTCCTATAATGTTGATGTCAGCCGGAATAATCTTATAAAATTTTGATAGTTTATAGACAAAGGCAAAAAAAACAACAACATGTTTTCTGGATCATACCTGTAATTTACCGGAGATGTCTGTAAGTTGACGATAATTTAGCTTTTTTAAAAGACGAATTTTAAAAAGGTAATTTTGAATGTATTATACATAGGTATTTAAACAAAAAAAAAAATTATTACACAAAGTTGCAGCTGACATAAAAATGTACTCGTAGCTTTACATAAAAATCTGTTTTGTATGTCTTGTAGCCTACTAAATTTGGGATTACGAAACATCATTTTGCAAGTGCAGTAATGTCTACCTATGTCAGATGAAAGAATTTTATAAGATTTTCCTTATTGATAGAGAAATACTTAAAGTATTCTGCGTAATATCCGTATTTTATCGGAGACATCTGGAAATTGACAAAAATTAACTTTAAATAAAAAAGAGAAAAAAAGTCGATTTTGAATGTATAAGAGCTATTGAAACAAAAAATATTTTACACAGAGTTGTAGCTCGGCTAATGAAGAATAGTTAGCTGAAAAAAACAAAAAAAAACCTCTATATGAAAGTATGCCAATTTGATTGTGGCACCATCTATGTTTGTAACCTACCTACTATAAGATCTAATGAGCTCCATAAAAAGACAGAATAATCCACTGAAAGCGCAAGTGAGGAACAAAAAGAGTTCTTTTCGTCCATCCACTGCTCCTTCATATAAATTCTGAAGTTCTTTTGGTCTTAAGTCTACTCTGCTTCGTCTCTTACTCTAAGATAAATATTTCATTTATAAGAGTCCTTCAGTTTCTTTGATTTATATAACGCAGAAATAACTTATCTCAATCACAATTCCATTTATAAGGTGGAGTTTGTGATGTATAATCTGTATGGATAATTACCTATATAACCTGGACCCTTGACTTTTTTATTACATGTGTGCCTCATTGGTGATTGGAAAACTAGTAGGAGATAATTCTAGACTCCTAAGGATAATTTGCCACTCTTTTTTCGATAGTTTTGTCTGCATTGCCAATGCACATTCTATTTCTATGTATAAAAATGTCTCATTACATTTTTTATATATATAGTGTCTCTAATAATTTGTTGAATTAACCATACTTATTTAACTTACTATAATGTTCATACGTTATGATACTTTAATAACTTATCTTAATAATGTTCCTTATTTCAATGTAACGATAAAGACGTCATATTTCGTAATAATTAATATTTCTATATAATACCGTGCTTCGTACAAATTCAAATAAAGTAAATAATAATTATATTTTGAAACATTGAAATTCCCTACTCATCGTGAATTGAGCTCTTCAATGTTGCAATATTTTAATCTCCTTTACAAGGAAGGAGTCGAATCTGCTCTCTTGAGATGGATGATCAAGTTATAAGTCTTTTTATTCGATTTCTTCTATCTGGCTGTGGTCCTATCTCTTAGAGAACATATCTGAAGACTTTTCATATTTTTTTTTTCATCAAAAATACAGGCCCTGATTTTGCAGTTGTAAGTTAAGTTGTATCTGGATTTATGAACAACAAAGAACAACTGCCCGAATGGTCTCAAAGGGGGTTTTGCTTCAAATGTCGAGGAAGGTGTTTGTCCAACATCCGTTTCTTCGGGTAAACACTTGGGTATGCTCCATGCATTCGAACATCTAGATGTGGAATTTATTTAAGATAGTTTTAAGTCTTTTAATTGTATTTGAAGAATGTAGGATGAATACAGATTTTATTGCTAAGTGTTATCCGTTAGTTTTTGATGACTCATTGACAATGAGTCATTGTATAACATTTGATATTAGCGACTTTAAGAGAATAAATTTAGGAGATCTCAATGTTAATAGATCTATAATATAGAAATATAAAAGTTATTTTTATGAGTTTCACGAAGTAAATCAAGTATTCCTGAATTTGAAAATTTCGACTACTTTTTATGTTAACTGTTTTAGTGCAATTTGAAATATAGAAGATTTCATTTCTATAGTAGAACCACCTGATATTCTATCCTCCAAAACCGTAACTTTAGTAAAAAGTACAGGGTGTGTGGACAAAATCTGCCGCTTCCAAAAACAACAACTACAAGCTTGTTTTATAATATTTATTGATAAAATAAAAACGAATATCTTTATTGGGATATAGAGCAGCTATCTATTCAATGTAGCAGCCGTTGGGCTGTCTGACGCCTGTAGGACTTGCACCTTAAGTCCTCCTTCACACAAGCCCTCACGGTCCACTCGGTCTCGCCCAGGTCCCTCGCCATGGCTCTTATGGAACGTTGGGGATCCTCGTCGATGATATCCCTGACCTTGTTGATGAAGATGACGTCCCGGAGAATCCTGGTGCTCTTCTCCTCCTTCTTCTTCCTGTCAACAACGTCCTACAGGTCCAATGACTCCTCCAGCTGCTTCATAAGACTTCTGACCGTTCTAACTGGCATTGATAGAAGGCCAGAGATGTCAGCATTGCTTAATTTCATGTGATCACTAAGCATAATCTGAATAGCAGCGCACCTACGATCTCTTTCATTGAATATAACGACTTTTTTGGGCACTTAAAATGATGCTATCGCTACAAGTGGTAAACAATAACTGAAGCCTATGACCCGGGAAAAATTTTAACACCAAAAACAGACGGATCAGACATCAGCTGATGGAATAATGTCGTCTTTAAAATGCGGCAGATTTTGTACCATCTGTCTCGCTCCCGTTTTTATACATTCACTCGCTCGATACCCATGCCTATATATAGGCACCTTGTAAGCATTATTATTTATCTCCTCTTAAACATTCTTCCAATTGTCAGGGTTACCATGTTGATTTTCAGTTTTTTTTTAATACGGCCATTCTATACTGAATTTTCATCATTGGTAATTATTTACTAGTTGGGAAAAATTGGCTAACTACCAACTGATTTTTTGGCCCTTTTCTTTTTCTTTTTATATGAACGGTTACGTGATACTATAAAAGTAACGGCGGGATATTTAATATAACCTTTACCCCCTATTTTTCATATTTTATTTTAAGCTATCTAGATAACAATATACGCAATATTGAATGATTATTTGAATTTAAATTCAAATGTACCTCCTGTAGCTATGTATTTTTTTGAGTTTGAAAATTTGTGATAACGTACAAAATTCAGACTTATATAATTTATTACTAAGAATGGGATTTTCGTAGAGAAAAATCACAGCTTTTATACAAAAAGAAACAGGGAAAAAGCCCCTAAGTCATTTGGTACAAAAAGGAGAAATAACTAGTATGATTTATGAACATAACAACGACTCGTAACAATTTCTCACAATCTTAAATTAATCAATTTATTGACTTATCCTAAATTATATTTATCCTCTTACTTAATAATTTCATTTTATACCCAGACAAATTAAAACTAAATTTATATTACTTTCGACATGCATTTTGCATATATATATATTTTTTTTTTTACAAAAGTTTAAAAATAGTTTTTATTTCGTATGTAATAATAAAAATATAATATTTGAAGAACAATCATTTGTTAGTTGGAATGCAGTTTGGCAATGTTTTTGTTGTTGTATGAATGATGGCAAATATTTTATCTTCAGTAAGCTATGAAAAATTCTTCATCACAACGTTGAAAAGTTTATCGACTATTTTAGGAAAATAGGTAGAGAAACAGTGACCAGATTTGCAAGTTGTTGATGGTTTTCCATAGGATATTGAATAAAATAAAGGGTAAATACTCAATTACTGTTACCTATTAAAAACTATCATAGTAACCTCAACTAAAAATATAGTGATTCTAGAATATGAGTACATATAGTGTAAACAAAACTGTAAACATAATAGGAATCTGTAATCATTGCTAAAATACTTAAACGTATCTCACTTCTGCATAAGTTTCTACGAAGTTCATTTCCAGTTGAAGGTATTATGATAACTAACAGTAGTTGAGTATTTACTTTTATATTTTTCCTGATTTAAGGTCATATCATAATTATATATATTTTGAGAGATGTGCAGACATAGCAAGTTTTTGATAATGATTGTGATATATATCTGACAATATAAATACTATTCCTTGCTGGTATTGAAGATCCTCTAGAGAAAGTTTTATAGCGGGGAGATTTCCCCGAAATATTTTCAATTTCCATATAATATTTATCTGCTTTCAGGGATAAGATTTTTGAAATTATTCTTTCTTCGGCTTTGTATGGATCGACTTGAACGAGATGAATTGTGTCAAATAAGGAAACTATTTACGTTTCAGTAGTATCCTTTGGATATTTGTAGAATCATTTTTTTATTTTAGAGGCAGATATCTTAAATTGATTTATGTACCATGCTAACTATTTCTTCAACAGGCCATTCCTGTTGTTGTAAACCATAAAACCGTTTTATAAGTGTAGGAACTCCGCTCTTAAGTTTAAGGATGAGAGCAACAACGTCCATGTACTTACCCGAGGCAGACTTGATCATGAAGGTGAGGACAGTTTTAGAATTTTGATTATTTGTAGTTCTACAAATTTTCTTCTAACAAACTCTACTCTTTGGGCCAAATAAATATCGTCAATCATGAGTGTTACATTTTTTTTATCTGCTCTTCAAGCCTCTAATTCGTGGTTTTAAGTACTTTGTCGTGGACGAAGGTAATCCTGTTTCTACTGTAATCACATTGGATACGGTCCTAAGATATCTGGGAGACGAAAGTGACAGAGCATTGGACGTATATATTTGCTCGTAGAGGCCAGAACTGACATTGTGCCATATCAAAGCCACGAAAATTAGTCCATAAGAATATCTTCTACGTTTAGGCTGTTTTAAGAGATTTGCTCCATTATAAAAACGAGCTTGGACGATTGAATTTGGTCCATTTCTGCAGAGTTAGAAAAAATAAGGAGCTGTTCACAAATGTTGTAAAATTGTTCTTTCTCTGTCTGACCATCCGTGGAACCCAATGTTGATGGCTTCTGTGACAGAGTTAATTTTATTTTCTGAATTTATGCAATGTGATACTAAGATCTTATTTAGCTCGATGTCGTTACAGAAAATTGTGAAAGAGAGATCTTCTTCCACCTCCAGGCAAGCTGCAATGTCAAGCCCTTTCATATCTGAATTTATTATTTTGACAAGTGCAACTTTTGTAGTTTTAAGCAACAAGAACCCCTAGGGCAATGATTCCGAAGAGTGTTTGTCATAGAGATCTTGTGCCGAAAGAACGGTCTCTTCCATGAGCATTGCATACCCAGAGCTTCTTGTCTTTCATTCTCCAAATGTATTCTATTGGTGCTAGTTAATGCCTGTGTTGGTCTTGGAGGTAGTTTGCCAGATTCGGCCACTTTGATGGGAGGGCTTCCTCTTTCAACCACCTGTGAATATATATAATCTATAAGTATTATTGATTACTAAAATTACAAGGGAAGACCTTGCAATATTATATTAAAGTGCATAATTTAGAACGTGAAGGGAATCGTTGGAATTATTTTCCTTTATCATGGGATTGATCAGTAATAAAATCAGTCACTTTAAAATGCAGACTGCATAGTCTTGAATTCACTGTTGGTGTCTAGTAAAGCGTATCTCTTGGGATGTCCCCAAGCCATTTGTTTAGAATTTCGGAGTCCTTCATGGGGAATTTGTGAAAGCTCACATCCGGATCCTTAGTAATGCCGTCATAGCTCTACCTGCATCCAGGAGCAGAACACTTGTACACCATTATTTATTAACTAATAAGTAATTACAAAAAAACAAAAACTTTGGTGAACCACCTTTTCCTTTATTTTAATTTATAAAGCAATTTAAGAATGTATCAGCCTCCTCGTGTAGAAAAAAAGTCAACACGATTTTAAGACGCACTTCCAGTTGTTTTTAGTATTCCTGGAATAAATATAACTAAAATATTTAGCCTACCCTAAAGCTAATTTTAATGTAAAAGGCTATTTATAGCATTCATTTATTTTCTCTCTCCAAAATCACATATCAAGCACCTGATATTAACTAGGATCTTAATTCAGTACAACCATATATCTCGCTCCCACCTTCTCCTTGCTTTTTCCCCCCTTAGAAAGATATCAACTCTCTATATATACAATGCAATATCAGCATGTACTATAAGTGTAACCAGGGTACTACCACATTTAAAACGTCACTATATTAAATTTGGGATTTATAAAATATATTTATATGTCTCCGACTAAACTATTATTGGAACCTGTACTTGCTGCTCCAATATGTCATAAAAAATTAGCCCAACGATGACGTAACCTATTAAATTTCTGACCCAAAACAAAAATTATCCTTTATAAACAAAAGAAGAATAAAAATTTTCTTTTATAAAAACAATATAAATAACGCATCTTTGCAAGGTTGTGCCCTTTTCAGTCTAGCGGTTCAAGCTGTTCCGGTTCTTCAATTGCAAGAACTGGAATCGAGAAAGTCGAACCGAGACCGTCAGATATATGGCTTATGTGTCTCGGTTCTTGTCCTTATTTTCGTTTGTTGTATTTTTTGTTAAATTTATTACCTTTTAATATTACATTGCCATAATTTTATGTAAATGAAAAACGTCGTTACTTTTATTGTATCACGCAACCTTTCATCCAAAAAGGAAAAAAGTTTTCCAAATAAGTTAACTATACCAACTGCTATTTTTTTCTTAAGTACTACGAAACTATTATTGCCATATCATTTCTTCCCAATTTTTACAATGAATTCAGAATTGCATATATACTTAGTATAATATATATATATATATAAATAATATTAAAATCACCTTGTTTTAAGTACCATTTTCAAACTGAGTCTGTACAAAAAAAGCCCGAGACCGAAGCCGTTGCAATGAAAGAACTGGGACCGATATAACTACTGAACCTGAACTAGGTACAAACTTGCACATCTGTAAATCCATGTCAATTTCCCATAATCACATTTTTGTTTTATATTTTTAGTTGAAAAAGTCTCAAATGCCGATACCAATATTGGGACCGAAACTGCTACGAAAATATTTGTATCATGACAGCACAAATCAACATAAGATGTCATCTCATTGAGGGAAATATATATGTTGGGTACGAAACAAATTCATATAAGTGTTTCCACTCTTCAATTTAATTGAAAACTGCCATGTAATGGTTTGTAGCTTGATGTTGCTTTGAGAAATTACTGTTCTTCCACATAAATAAATTATATATCTAGAATGAAAAATAAGTTATCGATATATTGTCAATCTAAAATCCCGAATTTCTTTTCATAATATTTAATACTTACAAGTAGTGTTAATGATGGGATAATTAATTTTATCTATTCAATACGTTAAAATTAGGTATTATTCGTATGGCATGAAGTTCGTTCCTTCACATTGTCGACAAGAGAGAAATCGTTTCACCTGTAAAGCAACCGGCAGGTCTTATATATATATATATAAATATAGGAATGCAACCATTGTATACAGAAGTTATATTATATACCATAAAGCAGTAGTCTTTCAAAAGGCAATACACGGGAATGTTACAAGTTTAAGAAGAAATGAACTGCATGTCATCCCGTAACTTATCTCATATTTTGATAACTGTTTTTGTTTCCACTCTCATTTCATTTCCGAATCCTGTCATTTCGGAGAACTCTATTCTCAACTCCGAATCCCTTTACCGTGTTTTTAAGATAGAAAGAGAACTTTTCAAAGTTCTTCAAGAGAGGCAAAAACAACTTCAAGACTCTCTAGAGCTTATTAAAGAATATACAAGAGATGTGGAGTCCCTATACAGAAATGAGGGGTGTTGGCCTCTTGAATCTTGCATTGAATCCAAGATATTTGAGCAAATTGTGGGTAATCCTATCTACAATTATCAAGTTCTTCGTCGGCTTATTGTAAATTGGAAAAACACGGAAGATTCTCTGAAGAAAATTGATATTAAGCGTAAGTCATAGATCTAAATATTTAATAAAAGTTTTCATAAGTGTCCTCATGAGTTATGAATAATAATGAATTATAAATATGTTGTATTTATTTAAAAATAACAGAAATCATGACAGACATTAAAAGGCTAAAAAAGCGAAATGGCGGACTTCCAGATGGAAAGGACCTTCAAACTGCAGCCAAGGCACTGAATCGAATACATAAGATTTATGATATTAATACAACAGAATTTTCAAATGGTAACATATTGGGCCACCAAACCTCTGCGAATCTAGGACTCAGGGACACTCTTTACCTTGGAAGGTAATTGCAAAATATGCATAGAAGATTAATTAGTAATCCTGTGGTTAATATATGTATGTTTACAGATTTGCAGCAAACACGGATTATCCAGGCGTAGCTCTAAATTGGTTAAACACTGCTCAATCTCAAGCAAATTTGCATCCAAATTCCTCTGAAGAAGCACTAAAACAAGTTAAATTAGCCTTAAGACAAGTTAATCGTAAATTATCTAAAAAACCGAAGTCTATGGGTGATAAAGATCCATACATCCTAGGAGCTATTCCAGATAAAACAGAAGATCCAAATTTAGTGATAAGTAATACGGATCGAAGAAATTTCGAGGCTCTATGTCGTGGAGAAAAACTTATTTCTTCGTTCGAAGAATCCAAACTATACTGTTATTATGATGATCGAGGTGTATTTGGATTAAAATTATCTCCCCTAAAAGTAGAAATCAACCATAGAGAGCCACATCTTATTCTTACATTCCACGACCTTTTTACTCAATCAGAGACCCATGATCTAATAGAGTCCGTTAAATCTGATCTAACTTCTGCGGGTGTTGGAACAGATAAGACAATTTCAGATATGCGGATATCATCCCATGTATGGATTCCAGACGGGATGTTAAGTATCGTCGACAAGATTTCAGAAAAGATAGAAAATGTTATTGGGCTACGCAGTATGGCACAACTTGATCCCGAAGCAAAGAAAGAAGAGTATGAAATGCTTCAGGTAGCAAACTACGGGCTCGGAGGTCATTATGATTGTCACCACGACTCCATGTTCATTTACAAAGAACCACAGTTCATTCCTAAGAGTGTGGAGGAAACACAATCCCCTTATATCACAGGGGATCGAATGTCTACCTTTATGATTTATTTGTCAGATGTGAGTATTCATTCCTTGATTATTACCATAATTACTTCCTTCAAACTCCTTGAGAAATGATAATACTTAATCAACATTTGATATAGGTGCAAAAGGGTGGAAACACAGCCTTTCCGCGATTGGGTGTTGCCACATCTCCACGCAAAGGATCTGCTGTTTTTTGGCACAACATTAAGCGGAGTGGACGATCTGATATGCACATGATTCATGGAGCATGTCCTGTTGTTATGGGCTCAAAATGGGTTGCTAATAAATGGATTCGTGAGGTAGCAAATATTTTTAGGCGACCTTGCATCAAGGATATTGATCATTAAAGTCTTTCTGGTACAAAATAGTATTATATATTTTTGTTCATGTTTAAATAAATATCATTTCATGTACATATAAATATTCGTTATTTTGTATAAGAGTTATAATATATTGTCTATGTAGAGCTCTTATAATTTTGTAAACGAGTGTGCGTCTCTTGATGAGAGATGTAAAGAAGATATTCTTGTAAAATTAATACAATATGTATGTAGTAGTATTGTGAATTAAAGAAACACTTTTCTTTAAGATAAATAAATAATAAATTGTAAGTTAAGTAGTGAAGTATTTTAACAGAATTTCCTTTGGACTGAGCGCCGGCATACGCTTCTGATGAAGCTTATTTAAATACTCATCTCGACGTTACTCATCAATATAATCCCTCATAAGTCATTGTAATACAGCTGCATTTATTCTGCTCATCATTTCGACAAGAAATTAACGCTTGGCAAGGTGGTATCGTCCTGTATTCGTTTTAAGTTCACATACCCACACTAACTTACTATAAAACAGAACAACCATAAAAAGGTTGACGGTTCCTCGGTAAACGTCAATGTGTTTTCAATCTATTATTATTATTACCTTTGTACCTGCATGCAATGGGGAATGAGTATTCTTCTGAAGGCATGGATACAATTGAGGCTCCAAGTATAAGCATGAAAAGGTACACTTAAGTATGTTTATTATATTAAACTATTGATGGGGAAAGTTTCATTTATCCCTAGCATCACCTAAAATTTATTGTAGTTCATTTGATATCATCATGTACATACATATATAGTTTATAGTTAAAAGGTTTGTGGAAATACATACACAGAAGATGAATGAATCCTGGATCTGTGAAGAGCCTCTCTGGAATCAGGTCTCTGACTCCTGGAAAACATTGGACCATCCAAATGTATCATCCTGTTTCCGCATTTTTTTCTTTCGGCTCATATTTCCCAACCTATGTTTCTTCTATGTCTGGCTTCCCTTTGAAGTTCATCCAATCTATTCATCACGTGACAAGGGGATTAAGCGATCTCTACTCGGAACGCTCAAAGATCTTTTTGCTTTTTTCTGCGTGTCTGTAGCTATTTATGATGTCATTCACGAAGCTTTTTTCAAGCCCAACTTCCAAGTATGTAGTACTCTTATTTAATTAGGCATATCATTGTTTCAGCCTCTTTTTTTGTTTATTCACTAAGATATTGGAGATTTTGGATCCTTCGCTACGGATCCTCACCTATACCCTAGTTCTTGTACTCAATTTTTTATACAGGGTAAAAGGAATGCGGATATCTGGATTTCTGTGCAGGTTCTTCTTTGTAGCATTGTTTTCCTTTGGGATTGATCTATACTTAATGTACGAGGTCATGACCCAATTGAAACTAGAGGAACTGATGTCTTCCATCATTCACGTAACCTTGCTACTCCTGAATGTATTAGCTCATTTTTGGCCAGAGCCTCCTCCACGTTACTCTGAGTATGTTCGACTTGTTGGAGTAGAAGGCTGTCATAATCCATCACCAGATACTCAATGTGGATACCCCTCATATATATTTTTCTCTTGGATGAGCTCCCTCATGTGGAAAGGCTTCAAAAGGCCTATTAAGCAAAAAGACCTTTGGGACTTTATTCCCTCAGTGAACACTGCTCTTGTGAATCCACATTTTCTTAAACATTGGAACAAAATATATACACAGACCAAGTTTAGTAATTATCCTACCTCTAAATCCCCTAGTATTTTTCCTGCATTACTACGCTCCTACTGGCCCCTACTCTTAAAAGGAGCCTTCGCAAAACTCCTTCATGACCTACTTCTCATATGTTCTCCTATGTTACTACAGTATTTGATTCTCTTTAGTTATTCACCAGACATACCCCTTGGGCAAGGGATCGCACTCTCAGTGATTCTCTTTGGAAACAAGATTCTTGGCACTTTTTTCATTGCAAGATATTTTTTCTACATGGTAACCGTTGGTATGAAGTTAAAAACCTCTATCACCTCTCTAATTTATCGAAAAGCTCTACGAATACATTCTACAAGAGATGATACGACAAGTGGGGAAATAGTGAATCTCATGTCTGTTGACGTCCAAAAGATTGTGGATCTTATGCCACTCCTCAACACCATTTGGTCTGGACCCCTACAAATAATTGCAGCAATATATTTATTGATCAACACTTTGGGCTATAGTGCTCTTGCAGGAGTGCTTGTCATGTTCCTGCTCATCCCCATAAATGGATTTATTGCTGTGAGAATGAAAAATGCTCAAATGAAACAGATGAAAAAGAAAGACGAGCGAGTTAAAAAAATGAATGAGATACTTCAAGGCATAAAAATTATTAAGCTATATGCCTGGGAGTCTAGTTTTTCCAAATTAATTAGTTCCATTCGGTTTGAAGAAATTAAGCTGCTCAAACTTTCATCCAAGTATTTTGGTTTTATGATGCTCACCATTTCAAGTACAACCTTTTTTATATCTCTCTTCACATTTATTGTGTACGTTGTCTCAGATCCAGAAAATCATATCCTTGATTCAGAAAAGATATTTGTTTCCATTTCTCTTTTTAATATACTTCGGTTTCCCTTAAATATGCTTACTCATGTCATTGGAGGGATTGCTTCTGCCTCGGTCAGTCTTAAAAGAATCAATAAATTCCTTGCCTCAGAAGAACTAGAGGAAGGGATTTTAGTTCGATCAAATTCTCATGACCATCAGGCTATCTGTATTCATCCTTCTTCCTCATTTTCATGGAAAGGATCTTCTGAGTCTCTTTTCAAAGACATCTCAATGGATGTTAATAGAGGGAATTTAATTGCAATAATTGGACCTGTAGGGTCAGGGAAGTCTTCACTAATATCAGCTCTTTTAGGTGAAATGCTATTTACCTCAAAAGGTACAAATCCAGTCGAAATCCATGGATCTGTAGCGTATACACCACAGAATGCCTGGATGCAGAATGTATCAGTGAAAGATAACATTTTATTTGGAAGAAAGTTTAATAAGAATTGGTATGATGAAGTGTTAAAAGCTTGCTCCTTAGAGTCGGATATGGAAGTATTTCCCTCGGGAGATTCAACAGAGATTGGGGAAAAAGGAATTAACTTGAGTGGAGGGCAAAAACAAAGGGTAATATTTGAACTTATTTGATTTTCTGATTTAATTAAAAGTGGGATTCTTATTTGCAGATAAGTCTTGCCAGAGCAGTTTATTCCCAATCGGACATTTATTTCCTTGATGATCCACTGGCAGCCGTGGATTCGCATGTTGCCAAACATTTATTTGAAGAAGTCATAGGGAGTAACGGACTTCTTCGAGGAAAAACCCGGATATTGGTTACACATAATCTGTCCTTTCTTCACTTAGTGGACGAAATCTATTTTCTCAAGGATGGAGAGATAACTGAAAAGGGGACATACAAAGAACTTATGGAAAAGAATTGTGATTTCTCTGAATTGATATCCAATCATGCCAATAACAAAATAACCAATCAATCAGACTCTGAAAAGGTTATGGAAAAAATAAATGAGGAGGGAACGAAACAGCCCATTGAGACAAATTTCAAAATTTATGATGAAGAAACTTTACATACGGGACAAGTTGGAATTCGAGTCTATTGGTACTTTTTATCTAAAATAGGAATGCTGGCCGGGATACTTGCCTTTTCGTTTTTCATTATATCACAAATTTTAGCGACGGGCTCCTCTGTTTGGCTTTCAGTTTGGTCGGATGCAAAAAACAACACAGATATATATTACCATTTGGGAATCTATGCGGGTCTTGGAGTCTCCAACATTTTTATATCAACAGCAGGTACTCTTATTCTGTCTCTCAGTCTTCTGGATGCATCTCGAATTCTTCATGGGACATTGTTTCAATGTATAATCAAAACCCCAATGTCATTCTTTGATACAACTCCTCTTGGGCGTATTCTCAATCGGTTTGGACAGGATATTGAAGTTTTGGATACTAAAATGAGCTTTTGCATCTTTGGATCCATCACTGGTACTTTTGCTTATATTGCAACCGTTACAATAATAAGCATAAATGTACCCATATTTATTATCCCAACCCTGGCCATTTTTGTCGTCTATTTTGTGATTCTAATTGTAAGTCTTAGTTCTTCTCGTCAATTAAAGCGATTGTCATCTGTAGCAACATCTCCTATCTATTCCCATTTTGGAGAAACACTCTCTGGAATCAATACAGTTCGTGCATATTCCCTCGAAAAGGCCTTCTATTCTGAATTCGAGCGACGGTTGGATGAATATCAAAAAAGGAATTTCCCCGTCATCATGGCCGATAGATGGTTAGGCATTCGTATAAACTTAATAGGAAATTTCATTATTTTTGCATCTGCACTATTTTCTGTACTTTCAAGAGATACCATCACACCTGTAATATCAATACGACTGTTTGTATTCTTAACCTCCGTTTTATTATTTTAGGGTCAATTGGGTCTGAATGTGTCCTCTTCTCTGGCTATAACATCCATTTTAAGCTGGGTCATTCGAATGTACTCAGATCTTGAAAATAACATTGTTGCTGTCGAACGAATCAAGGAATATTCAAACAAGGAGAGTGAAGCACCTTGGGAGCTTGAAGAAGATTTAAAGTTGAATTCCAGTTGGCCTTTAAAGGGAGAAATCACAATTAAGAATCTTTCATTAAAGTACAGGTATGAGTATTTGAATCTACATATTAAATATCAGATGAAGGATTCTGACGTATTGTACATTGTATGTTTTTTTTTTAAATTTATATACAGAAAGGATTTAGATTGGGTGCTCAGGGACATCAATGTTCATATTTCTCCGGGAGATAAAATTGGTATTGTAGGAAGAACGGGCTCTGGAAAATCGACTTTAGCTCTAGCGTTATTTCGTCTTCTTGAAGTCAATTCCGGGCAGATCACCATTGATGGAGTGGATATAAAGAAGATGGGCCTTCATACTCTTCGAAGTAAATTAACGATAATTCCTCAGGATCCCACTCTTTTCTCTGGAACTCTACGCTTAAACTTGGATCCTTTTGGTCTCTTCAAAGACATGGAACTCATTGAGTCATTAAAACATGCTTATTTACAAGATTTTCTCAAAGAAGACGGCCTAGACAAAGTAATTGCAGAGAATGGAGAGAATATTTCCCTGGGACAAAGACAGTTGATTTGCTTAGCTCGTGCTCTTTTGAGAAAGAACAAAGTTCTCATAATGGACGAAGCTACTGCTGCTGTCGACTCTGAGACGGACAAGTTAATACAAAAAGCAATCAAGGATAATTTTAGAGATTCAACAGTTTTAACTATTGCACATAGACTACAAACTGTTCTTGATTACTCAAAGATTATTGTTATAGACTCTGGTTGCATTATTGAATATGATAGTCCAAAAAATCTCCTCAGTGATAGCTCCTCTACATTTTATAAAATGTGTTTAAACTCCGGGATTAATCAATGATATTTGTTTGTAAATCATGATATTATTTAACTTATTTTTTATTTTTTTCTATTATATAATTAGTCAATTAGGAGCTTTTATACATTATACATTGGATAAGTTTTTGTATATTTGTATATTCAATCACGACTTCTTTTCAACACACTATGGTTTTACGATTAAAATAAACTCAATTGTTGAAATATTCAAGTCAGCAATACAATTATTCAATAATATCTTAACAACAATTCATTGAATTATTATATTTTATTTCGAAAACTCACGCAAAAAAAGAAAATACATAAAAACGCAACCTCTCACTCAGTTTTTAGAACAGTTAAAAAATACTTGTTTAAAAAAAAAAAGAAAAAGTATTTAATCTCTTTAATAAAAGGAATGCAAAAAACTGTTCAATTAACTTTAGCTTGTTAACTTTGGTATGCTTGAGGGATAGTTTTTTGCGGAAACAGACATAAATTGAATAGGTTGAGTTATTTAATATAATATCAAAAAGTAGACCTAACAGAACTGCAGAATTAAATTCTCAAGATCAGAATATTTATCCTAAGTTTACCTAAGTTTTTATTTTTTTTATAGCAAATACATACAGCTTTAATTTAATAAAAAAAAGTTCAGTTTAAAAATTAAAAAATAAATCAAAATTCTGAAAAAAGCGTCATTTGATAAATATAGTAAAAAAATATTGTCCTCTAGAATAAGGGTAATAATAGAGCCCAGCATTTTTTTGGAGGTAAAAGGACTAACAAAAACTACGTGCCTCTAGGGAGTGGGGTAAAGAAAAGAACCACGTAAGTCCACATGGGCTGAGGCTAAAAATAATATGGAAATGAACCACGTGGTTATTGAATAAGCCTTAATTGTGGTGGTGTTGTAGACTAATAAATTAAATAATCCGAACATAAAAGGGATTGGACTTAGTTTGTGAAGAAAATATTTAAATTTAGTCGATCAATCTAGATAATTATATAGTTCAAATAAATATTAATAAATAGTTTCAAATAGTATCGTTATTTTATTAGTTTTAAACATATTTTAAATCCTTTTATCCTCGGAGTGATTTAAAATTTTGAGTCTACAAAACCTCGACACTCATAATGATATTAAGTTTACTAAGTATTAAAATTAAGACGTTTTTGAGCGTGATTCTAATCGTAATTGTCTAAAATTACGATTTGCTCCTGAATGTTAATAAAAACGCCCGATTCAAATACAAAAGACGACCCATGGAACCAATGTTATTATAATAAGAGTTAGTCAGCAATGTTTTCAGTTTTATCTAAAAATTACTAGCATAACGGGTGACGTCATACCCAAGATAACTACATATAGAAAATAATTTGAAAAATATAAATATAGCGTTAACAAATAAGGATTCAATGCGACACACAAATTTAAATTACTACCTTTTTTACTTTTTAAGTATAACATTTACCCAATCAAATGCGCCCAATGACATCACCAGTGAACGCCCTGTAGATCAGCATGAATCACCACCAAAGAAGTTTTTTTCTAAAGTGTACGGTTGGTAAATTTGTCATTTGGCAAAATGGCTTTCGACAATGTGTCCTAAAACCAAATCAATTAAAGGTTCCTAACTACTAATAGCTAATTTTTTTGGATATCCCACAAATTTGAGTACGAAGCATATAACTGACTCAAATGTGTAAATGGAAGTTCAAGCTCTACATATGTCTATATTAAGTCAAAAAAATATATTGTGATTTTCCCTATTCTTGAGTTACTTCAAAATTGTTTTCATGTTGCTGTACCGTATATATATTTTATTTATGAGTGTTTTTGAATTAAAATCTTCCCAAAAAAAAAAAAAAAATTGCCTTTATCTAATCTTTATTTGCTATTTAGCACATAGGAATAGATAGATAATAACTCATAAAGTATATAAAATTCTACTACAAAATAAAATTTTCTAAATAAATGATTAGAAATAATACTTTTTACGTACATATATGAATTGAATATGAAGTGAATAAAATTGCATTTTTCTCGACTAAAACATTTGAAGGCAGAACATAAAAGATTATAATAGGTAAATGGAAGGTTGTGCCCCGTTCAGGTTCAGCAGTTCTACTGGTCCGGTTCTTCCATTTCAACAGTTTAGGTCTCGGTCCTTTTTTATACAGGCTCAGTTTGGTAACAGACACTCAAAAGAAGGGCGTTACTACATAGAAAGTTCAGGCCCAGAAAAATTTTATTAGATACAAACATGGCCGCAGCTACCTTAAACACAGAGTACGTAGTGTCCCAAATTCCAATCAGGGACAAGCCTGAAAACTAAGGTTTCTTAAGACAATGGTTTTGAAAGTGGGGGCCAAGAAGGGAGGCAGAGGGAGGGGCGAAGGCAGATGGAGAATTAGGATTGGTTTCAGTCTACACACACATAGAACACATGTCTTGTATAAAGGGGCCTCGTCTAAAAATTTAGGGGGCCTTGGCATAGTAAAGTTTGAGAAACCCTGGCTTAAGAAATATTATAGTTATCATATTATAGGGACCTGACAAGCTTAGTAGCAGACCTGGATCCATGATCGACTCCCGCCCTACCCTCTTTTAATTACACTTTCGGTGCTTAAAACCACTTTTTCAGATCCATATGAAGCCCGTAGCTATTTGGAACTCAGATACAATTATATAACCCTGGCCATGTATAAAAAAATCATTGAATAACGCTACAATTGCACAATCCACAAAAAAACTCAGGAAATTGACTTATTGATGCTAATTTATCTTTATAGTACATATATATATATTGTATTTTCTTTATATACTCTATACAAGAACAAAAGTACAAGAACCAAGACCGATAAGCAATATGTTGCTGTCTTGGTTCGAGTTTGTCGGTTCCAGTTTTAGCAGTCCAAAAACTGGAACTGCTAGACTGATAGAGGCACTACCTCGGGTAAATGTGATATCAGATAAAATTCTTAAATTTCCTTATTGCTAATTATTTATTAGGAACTAGCAGAGAGTGTCCGTGTTGCAGGGATGAATAGAAGGGAATTGCAATAAAGAATAAATGTAGAAGAAAAGAGAGAAATAGGGATATAGAAAGAGACAGAGGGGAGAAACAGAGAGAAGAAAATAGATATAGAAAGAGAGAAGGGAAATGAGTTTTTATTTCTGTCAAAAACAGCCTCTCAATGACTTCAGAGACCCAAGAAATATCATTGGAACATGCTTGGTTATTTTATACATTTGTTCAAAAAAGTCCAGGGAATTGTTAAAGAAACCACAAATGTCAACTTTAATGATTAAAATTTATTTTGTCGTCTACAATATAATCTCCATTGGATGGAATACACATATACCAACGTTTTTTCCAGTTCTCGGAATATTTTTTAAAGGGACTTTTTGGGATAGCCTTTAGATACTTAGACGTGTTTTATGTATTCAATGGACACAAAACGGGCTCCACGGGTTGGCAATTTAAGTATGGGGAACAAAAAAAATGTTACAGTGAGCTAAATCAGGTGAATATGATGGTTGATCGATGGTATTTATTGCATGTTTGGCTTTGAATTGTTTTTAAAAAAATATATTATTTTGCGTCTCATACCCAAATTTTACGTCAGAATGGTACGAACCGACTTGTGAGAGATGTTAAAGGAGATGTTATCTCCCTTAACGATTTTTCAACACAATTTCCTTTACTTCGTCAATGTTCTGTTCAGTGGTTCTGGATGAAGGTCGTCCAGAACGCAGCGTCTTCGACGATCTCACATGCCTCCATGAACGATTTGTACAACTCATTTCACGGGTTTTTGAAAAAACTGATTCACCAAAAGCTTTTTCTCATATTTTCAACGCGTTAGCACATGAAATTTCGTTTGCAATACAAAATTTAGGGGAAACTCTGTGTTCAATAATTTTGTTCATTGTAAAAATCGTGGAGTTCTAGTGAGTTAGACTGACTTATCCAGCTGTTGCAAGTAAACTGGTTCACAGATAGCTCTCGAACTGGGCTTCATAATGAAAAACAAGTGATGCCGACCTAGAAAAAAAAAAAGTTTTTAAATTCCTTCAGCGAGGGTAATTTAAATTAACAATTCCGGGTACTTTTTTGACAGAATGTACGTCTACTTGCTAAATTTCCGACTGATCTGTTCTACCGTTTTGGATTCCATGTGGAATAATACTGAAAAACAGACTTATAAATATATATAAGAATTATCTCGCAAAGTACATAGGTAACACTAAACAAATCTTAAACAAATTTGTGGTATGAGTTAAGATACCCAAGGATGTTAGCTATAGTTTAGAACATTATTTGATTTATGAAGCTTATATTGGCCCCAATATGGCTCCTGTGAACCACATCTGTCAAATATTTTCTTGCAACGATACATTTTGGCAACTTTAAGAGCAATTTGTGACACACCCAAAGGGTAAAAAAAGCATTTGTTCATAGAATCTGACAATAATTATTATTTGTCCAAGAATACAAATGTAATCCATACTTAATTTTTGTAAATATCCTTCTAGTTTGCTTCTGTGTTGAGAGGCCACGTAGTTTGCAATTCATGTCATTTGACTTTATGCTTCTTCAGTAAAGTATAAAATTGTGCAAAAAAAAGGGAGACAAGATTCTTAAAAAAAAAATGTTATTTTTTTTACTCCTGTCGATTCTTGCTGTTTTTTTTATTATTAAAGACACACAAATATGAATATATAATAAATATATATTTAAAAAAAAAAAAAAAACTAGGACAAAGAACTCATCGAAGACCAGACACTCCTTCTTCAGGGAGTGGCTCATTCAAGCCCTTTTTTAGTAAGAAGAAAAAAGACGGTGTGTTATGAATTGAAGTCTTGTTTTTTATTCTTCCTCCCTGGAAAATGCATCATTATTCTCTAACTGCTTTCACTCACAAAAGAACCTTTTACAAATTGCGAAAACGAAGAAGCAATTCTTATGTTGTTTGAGTGTTTACCACGTGCTTCCTAGGGATGGGCTCTTCTCCTCTTATCGACCCTTTTATATTACCAGTTTCTATGAGTTGGACTGAAAATATACATGGAGAGGTGACAAAGTATTATATTAATTCGTCAAAGTCTATGTTGTTCGTAGATATAGTGAAAAATGCAGTCACAAATAAAGAAAACTTTTTATTAACCTTCTCTTATGAACATACGCTATGGATTTATATATATATACTAAATAAAGTCACCTTTTCCCCGGAAATATTATTTTATTAAACCATGTAAAGGCATGCTTTTATAAATTCATGAAAAACAATAAGAATCAAACCTTTATTGGACACATTTTGATATTTTGACAAAAGAAGTCTATTTTTTTTTAGAAGAAGTAATCTTTTTTTTTCATTTATAAGGTTAAAATCAGGGATGGACAACTTCCATGATAAAGAAAGCCATTTTTTTTTCAGCACTATCATTGAAAGGCCGCATGCCCATTTTTTTAAATCATTATAAATTATTATTGATCTATTTGCGGGCTGCACTGAGTGAGGACGAGTGATGTGTGCGGCCCCCGAGCCGCCAGTTGTCTAAATTATGAATATGTGAATTTGATTAGATTTGGCGCGTCCTAATACAATAGCCTATCAAAAAGGGGGACACTCCACAGTGTGTGTGGGGGGGAGTGATACAACTTTACAGGGGAGGCCATTTTTAAATTTTGGGATCCCTACCCTACAGATAAACTATGAATTATTAAAAAAAATTAAACTCTTTATTAGGTTAATTTTACGCTTAACCATTAAGCATACTTTAAGCTTTTTTTGATGCCATGTATTAATTGTGAGATATAGCTAACTAAAGATGTCTAGTAAAAAACCCTCAGAACTTTTTACTTAACCTAAAATTCATCTCTGTCTCTTCCTTTTATACGAAGTTATTTGGAATGATAAACGCTGCTCCTCAGAGACGAGAAACTTCCATCGCTATTCTCTAAAATTAGCCTCCTCCATTATCTCAAATGTGGATGACTGAATAACATAAATTCTGGTTCTCACTTCTCGGCCTTTTGACTACTTGATCAATCTGTAGAAATAGTATAACTTAAATAATTATTGAAAATAGCCAAAAAAATAATAGTTCTTATTTGGAAATACAAATAGAGCAATGCGCCCAAAACAGTTCGTTTAATTGGTTCGTGAAAATACTCTTTGGTTTTAGTTCTACAAACTAAGCCACCCTATAGAACAGTTTTTGCTAAATGACGTCATCAGAGATTTCAAACAATATCTTTACAAATTTATGAATGGATACGAAATTAAGAATCATTGCAAACTATTCACGTACATGAAAGAGTCCTTAAGTTTGACATCAATTGGTAAACTAAGATACTTCACTGTCACATAAGTAAAACTGATACTTTTTGGAGGACTTGAAGTAGGACAGAACTAATTTTAAGTCACATATTAAGGACCGACCGATACAATCATAATTAAAATTCTATTTTTGCAAATACCTATGAATGGCGAATGCATATATTTTGTCAGCTGTTTCTCCCTTTCTAATAGTTTATTTATGGGAATCGATTAGCCGAAGGGAGTGGTGTAAGAACGCCTAGTATGCATCAAATGAAGAATGCCTCAATCTTTTCTCCTAATATAATATTCACACCATGTGATCTTTGTTGACTCTTGTAATCTTTCCTGTAGGAAAAAGAGGAATAAAAAATACCATAATTTGTTGATATTTGCTCAATTCTTGCCAATTGTGGAAACAGACCAAACTTATATCTAAAAATGAGCACTCCAAACTCTTGGAGGGTAACTATAATTTTTCATTGTTGATTCATTAGTTTAAATTTTGCTTAGAAAATAAAATTTATTTAATTTTCATGTTATTACTAAACCCCTCAGTAATCATAGGTCTAAAGGGCACATTTAACATTGAATGATTCTTAAGAATACTTTTTTCTTCTTCAAATGAGGCTCTTTTTCATATCACGCGTAAATATATTAAAAAAAAATAAGATTAATAACTTTTTGATTTTGAATAAATTTACAATACGTACTTATTCGTATAGTTGTTGTTTGAGACGGCAATCACTTTTTGATTTATAGCTCAACCCCTCTATCTAGTCTCGATTTTTTTGTGTTTTGGGTATAGAATAAACCCCCCCTCCCCCCGAAAATGGGCATCTCCTCTTAGCCTAACCAGGTTCACGATGTGGGTACAATTAAAGAAAACACACACACAAGTTCTATTATACTCATATATATATATAGATTAGACGTAGAAATGGTAACTTCTTGTAGAATTTGGTTATACAAGTTACAACTTGTACAAAACACATATAAACTCCCACTGAATCAACAAATCACTCAACCTATCTAACTTTTAAGAAATAAAATTAAAAAAAAGCAAATTATCGATAGACTATTGTATATGTGGTCTGTCAACACAAATGAGAGCTAGAATGATTTTTCTTTATATTGACTGTGGATTTCATTTGTATTCTTCGACAAATTATATTCATTAACGCTTTGGTTGCGTCACAAATTGCACTTAAAGGAGCCAAAGTGGATCGTCCCAATAAAATAGTGAGAAACTAGTTAATTTAATATTTTGAATGGGACCAATATAAGTCTCTTAAATTAAAGAAAGGTTCTAAGCCATAGCTACAATTCTGAAGGATCTTAACTCATCCCACAAAGTTGAATAATATGCCAGTTATTGACTTAGACCTGTCAATAAAATATTGTGCTGCACTGAGTAGTCCATTAAAATATAAACACTTTATATTTTAAACTTTATCAAGACATAATTTATTAATTAACAATATAATTTCATCAAAATTAACTTATTAATTAATGTAGCAGCCCTTCGCGGCAATGATGGCTTACAAGAGGCAGAGGAAGACCAAGTTCTGAGGCCCTAGGTATATAGATGATGGATACTGCAGGCTTTCCTCGAAATGCACTCAAAAGGTGTAGTCAAGGGGCTTTGCTTCAGGGGGGTAGATGGGCCAAAAGTGTCAAAAAAGATCTCAAAACTACTCAAAGATATATGCGCAATATTTCAACAATAAAAATGGAAATAAAATCATATTCAATAATAATATGTGTTTCGTTATCATCATCAGCCATGTTTACATTTGATGTGATTACGTAACCTTTTTCCAGAGCACATTTGGGTCAGAAACAATATCCTTCAATAACAAGTATGTACAATATACATACATACTTTAAAAAAATAAAAATAAAATTTGTTATATAACATTAACGACAGGTAAGATTCAAGTTGAATACAACGAAATACATCTACATACGTATGTATGTAAATGTAGTTGTTATAAAAAAACATACATATTAAAATAACAAGATATATTGAAGGTCACAACTTACTTTATTCATGGTCTTTTCATCATTCAAAAAAGCAGGCGACTCCGCAGGTTTATTTTTTATTAAATTTCAAATATTAAATTTTTTAATCCACAGCTGTCGACAAAAAATAATTTTTCGTGGAAAAAAATTCAAAAATAAAAATTTTACATTTCAAAATCCACAGTAGTTCATAAAAGAATGTCAAAAATTTAATTTTGGAAAAACATTTCAGAAATCCATAATTATTCAGAGAAAATTATTTTTTTTGGAATTTTTAATTATACAAAAAAAGAATTCAAATATTAAATTTTTGTGAAAAAATTTCAAAAATTTAATATTATATTTTTTGGTAAAAATTTCAGAAATTAAATATTTATTTTTTCGGAAAAAATTTCAAAAATTAAATTTAAAGAAAAAAGTTCGAATATTACATTTTTGAAAAAAAAATCAAATTTTAAAATATTTAAAATTCAAAGCCGTTCAGAAAAAAAATTAAATTTAAAATTTTTGGGAAAAAATTTCAAAATCCAATACTGTTTTGAAAAAAAAAATCAAAATTTACAGTTGTGTTCAAATCAGGTACAAAAACAGTCTGATTAGACTGCGTTACCTGGTTCTAGGGTTCTCACTCTACAACAGCTATAACAAGTTTAGCTTATTCTATCATTCTACCCCGTCTGATAACTTTCTGTCTTTTTAACCCCTATGATTTCATTACCCAAGCATTTTTTTAAAATTATTACACTACATTGCAACTTGTTTCTCTGATGTCAGGGACGTCCCCATGGGATGGGCGGAGGGGTTGTAGCCCCCTCGAAATATTTAATATTTGAAATCTATTTTTGAACTTTTTTCGGACTAATTTAATATTTTAAATTTTTTTATCTTAGCAAATTGTGTAAAATCGCATTACATAAATATTTTAAATAAAATCCAAGCTTGACACACCTCTCACCCCTTATTGGATGATCACGAATAGGACGTGCACAGAGCTCAGTTACTTTGTTTTGTCTTTGAGAAGTACGTCCTCAAGATCGTCTACAAACCACCTGCCGTTCATGGGACACCTTGGCTTCAACGGATATCTTCTCGTTCTAAACGAGGTGCAGCCTGCTTGAGCGACATCAGGAGGCCCAAAGAACTTACTGGACTAGTGTATCTTAAGAACCTGAAGAAGCCCTGCTTCACCTTTAACACGTAGTAATTGTACAACCGGATCTGATGTGGAGGCCCTGCGGACCACTCCAAGTCATTGAGTTGTTCACTGATGGTGATCTGTTGCTTCACTAAGAAGTTCATGATGCGATTCCTGGTGCCATATCTGTTGTTTCCATTCTCGAAAGGCTTCCCATCAGTGAGCTTCTTGGGGTATGATAAGACTTCATTTCATGATGATTTAATTTTATATATAGTTTCCTCCTCTTTTCTCTCATCAGAAGTGCAATGATTTATAAAGAAGTCAGTTCGAACTCATTAGAAAAACGTATAACATTCGTTTTTGATATTTAAAAAAATAATATTAAGATTGAATTGAATGCGCTCATTTAGACTAATGAATGGAAACATGGATTAAAAATGACTTCAAGTGGGGGGGAGGGAGACTCATTTTAAACCTCAAATTATATCTAAAAGATACGTTTATACTACAATATATGTATGAGGACGTAATTTCCCAGAGCGAATCTTTTCAGGGCTAAGCTTCATGGTGTGTAACATCCTAGAACCACACACACATATGGTAAATTTTACCTGCCTTAGGAAGGGATACGATTCTATTGGATGCAAGTGTTTCTTGTATACACATCGGGCCATCAAAGAACTCTGGTAAACAGACATTCCCTTCTTGGGGCTTGAGAAACAATGTAAAATAATTATAACTCGCCTGAAAAACACAAAGGATCAAAGTTATATCTCTGACTTAATTGGGTTTTCTGGAAATACTCTCTATAATCTTGTATATTATAATCTTGGCTCAGTGCATGAGTGTTTTGTTGCTATTGAGAAAGATCCAGAAAAACCATTTGATAATTGTTTTATAAACTTCAAATAACATAACAATATATGTATCTGCATAAAAAAGGTTGTTTAGATGAGAAGTCTATCTTTTATTTTTGTCAAAAAATGGACAAATCGAAATTAGGGAAGAAAATTGCAAAACAACTGTTTAAGAATAATGGAGAATAATGTTTTCTAAAAAATAACGTTTAACTGGTTCAATTTTGCAAATTTTGCCCGAAATTATATATACTAAAATGTTCTGAAAATTGAAAAGATATGGAAGGAATGATAGAGTTGCATTTTTTTTTTTACAAAATTTACGTTTGATAACGAAAAAGAGAAACACTATGAAAATAATTGAAAAAATTATTCAGAAAATGACAGATATTTCAGTTAAACATCAATTTTTATGAAATGTAAATTCATATGCAAACGAATTTCCAACTTTATTTTATCAACGAATCCTATTTTCAATTGGAAATCCATTTTTTTACACCTGAAAAAAAAAAAAACTGAAAGTACAATTTTCACCAATTTCTTTTTTTGCCCATAACTTTTTTGATTTTGAGTAAATTTAGGAAATGTTCTTATTCGCATAGTTATTTTTTGAGACACCAATCACTTTTTGCTTTTTAAATCATCACCCTAACTCGTCTCCTTGTGCTCCAAAAAAACAGTTTTTGCTGATTGTACGTAAAAAAAATAGCAAACTTTGTCGAAAAGGTAAAAGTAGTTGTCATTCAAAGAAAACATTTTTTTTTAAAGTGAAGATAATTTCACTTTTCATCATAAGGTATTTAAAAATAAGTTTAAAAAAAAAAAAAAAAAAAAGGTCAAAATTTAGTTTTACCCTCCCAAAGAAAAATCCTAGCAAAAGCTATGTCATAGGGGAAAAAATGAATGAGAACTCACACAAATATATGTATTAATTTTGTTGAAATTCTATTGTTAATTAATAAATTATATCTTTTTGAAGTTTAAAATTCAAAGTGTTCATACAGATCTTAATGATGGACCACTCTGTATTAGGATGGCGGAATGAGTGCATTCGGCCTGTAAAAGTTAACTCCTCTTAATTGTACAATTTACTAATGCAATGAATAACTTGTAAAAAAATTTTTAGAAGTTAATTATGTATAACTGACGTTTTCCCTAAAAGCCGTTTTCAAAAAATATCGTTTTAAATCAAACAGAATAACAGCTTCGTGTAGATGCGATCCCAAAACAAATAAATTTTATCCTTTTTCTTTAAAAACGTTAGGCGACATTCGTTTGAGGCCTGATTTTATGTACAAGCTCCTTTTCAGCGGCATATTTATATAATATATATCACAAGGTGAATAATTCTTTGAGTGTGATGACGTTCCAATACTTTGATTAAGGGGCTTCGTGGAGTAAGATCTTGAGCCAAGGAGACCTCTTTCTCCCATCATACTCTTTGTCAATGTTAAAAACGTGAATCTATTATTCTTGATAATTTTATAATGACGTCATTCATCTTGTAATGTATATTATATGATAATGTCCATGTAATTAACCTCACTGAACAGAATCTAAACCAAATAAATCCCTCTCAAATAAATGTCCCTAATAAGGCACTCACTGGAAATAATGTACATTTGTAATGAACAAATATATAATAAGTCTTTTAAAAATGCTTTTTAATAATAATTAGATGCATATTTCGTTTGATAATGATAAGGATTATTAAGAATAAGTATATCACAATAATCTTATAGGAATTAAGGAAATATGGATTCATCGTAAGATGTAAAACCTCATTACGGGATAATGGATTAAATATAAAGTATTGACTTTTATTTAATATATCCTAGGATTTTTTTAAAAATTAGACCTAGTACTATGTAGAGATGCATTTTCTATTTCAATTTTCTTGTTGGTTTGTTTCGAAGAGTATTATTTGAAGTAAAAAAAGACAGAAAATATGAGAGATGCAGTAGTTCCAAATTTTCCTAACGTCGCGTTAGGTCCAATTTTAACGCCACATCTTTACGAAAACGGAAGATTATTATCCGTAAATATAAGGAATAATGGCTAAAGATTTAGAAATTGCTGAGATTCCAGTGAGCTTAAAAGAATAAAAAGTGTACTTTGGTCAAATACAAAATATTTGAGTTCTTTTGAACCTTCAGCAGAGAGGTGGTATAACTTTCATCTCTGTTAGAAGATATTTAAATTAGTATAAGAATTACCATATTTTTATGACATTGATGTTTACATTTACTCGGATTCCAACAATTTTCACTTGTATAATAATAGAAAATATATTCGCAAATATGAAAGCAGGTCTGTGTTCGCAGGGGAGTGGGGATGGAGTGGCTATCGTTACATAAAATGATCGTTTGATCTAGAAAATTTAAAAAAAAAACAGTTCGGTCTGTCTTTTTTAACAAATAAAGTTATTAGTTCAAATTTTGTCTCCCTTAAACAATTTTACTCTTAATTTTTATCCCCGATTTGACACTCATATATAAACGTTTGTCAACAATGCCATGAAAATTGCAAGTCACGGCCCATCCCCTCCAAAATAAAATTCTGAAAGTTTTACTGAACAAATTAATTATTATTTTGAAGTACTTTAATATAATATTAGTTTTGTAGAAGGTGCTATAAATTTTGGGCTGTACAAAAAGGATTGATTTTAAGCCTCATATTATTAAGAACCCATAAAATCCCCACATAAATCTTTTTTTTTCCTTGCATGTTTATAGTTTTGTTTACGTTCAGGATCCTGGAGGAATCTGCCAAAAGAGACTGTCATCAAGATGTGCTTCCGTTTTTGAGGCCGAGTCGAGGGCGTTGTTGAGGCCAAAAGTGGATTATATTGAATAATACTACATTTTTTATTCATTTGCCATTTGTATTTATTAAAATCTGTTTAAAAAAATCGTGTTAATGGTTAAATAGAGGTTGTTCCTTGTAGTTAAAAAAAGGGGGATGGGTTAGTTGAAACACAACAATTTTTGTTATGTTTCAACGAACTTTTCTCTATCACCCTTTTGCAATAACTACTAATTAGCGTTGCATTAGTTACAGTTCTTTGAGGGCGATGACTACACTCTCATCTTGAACAGTGACTCATTTTTTCGAATTTACGACCTCGAAATTATTTTTTCCATGTAAATTAATTTCTTTTGGAGCTCAAATATTACTTTACAATTTAAAATACTTTTTATTTGGTGGAATAATAATTATTTGTCGTTAATTTAGGAATAAAATGAAGTTAATATTAGTGTTTAAAGTCAAAGAGTAGCAGAGTAGCAAGTTGAAACAATCAAATTGGAACAAATTAAAATGTACGTTAGACTATTCCGTTTTCCGTTTAATATTTTACACCAAGATAAGCAATATGCTAGTCTCGTTTGTTCAATGACTATAAACTTAAATTTAGGGTAAAGTTTTGCCTTGTTATTAGTGATGGGACGATTCTAATAAAAATAGAAATACCCATTCCGATTCTTTAATATTTTAAATAATAGTTAAAAAAATCAATTTGCTATGAGTGGCGTCCAAAGGATATTATTTTAGGGGGCTTAGTTTTTGGAATTTTTTTGAAGAAGTTAAATTAAAAGTATTAAATTTTAAGAAAAAAAATTCAAATATACAATTAATTTTATATTCAATTTTTTTTTCAAAAATCCACAATTATTTCATAAATTTTCAGTTATTCACAAAAAAATTAGGGAAACATTTCCAAAATCCACGGTTCTTTACAAAAAAGTAAATGTTGTACAAAAAATTTCAAAAATCTCGAGCTGTTCTCAAAAAAAAAAAAAAAAAAATTGGAAAAAATTAAAAAAATTATATTTGTAATATAATATAAGAGTTACATTCTGACAGATCTCATCAATTTTGTCGGATGGACATGGCTTTAAGCGGTGCAATTACACAAACTCCAACAAATAAGTTTATTTGCAATAAAAAGGGGCACCTTTGTAATATCAAATGCCATAACAGCACAACATGCAACTTAAGTAGTTTATTTGGTTAATGTGTTTATGTTTAGGATATATTATGTAAAAATGTTTAGGTAAAAACATTAGACATTTTAAAAAAGATGATTTTTTGAAATGATTACATTTGATGTTGAAAAATATTTTTTAACAAGTTTGATGTTTTGGTCTATTTTGAAGACACTAATCCAATTTATATGAAATATAAAACCATGCAGTTCGAATATTATTAAATAGGATCAACGATTCTAATGCAAATTTTATTACATCACTACTTGTTGCTCTTTTCATACTGATATACCCACATTTTATCACGTTCATTCAAATTGCTCACCTTTTTGGCCTATATTTTAGTATTAAAAAGCACCAGAGTTCTGCGCGGTTGAAGAGGAACTGCATGAAGGCCATTAACTAAAAAAATGTTGAAGCCCTTGAGTTGTTTGAATAATGGGGGCCTTTGATGCTCAGGAAAGCAGTGGTGGTGGGTAAGGATCCACCTTTGGACCAGCAGTTCACTTGCAAAACCCATGGATGGGGTGTATTATAGGATTTTAAAAGGGGTTTTTGATGCTTAGAGAAGCGGTGGTTGTGGGTAATGATCCACCTTTTGTACCAGTGGTTCACTTGTACAACCCGTAGGCAGGGATATATCATAGGATATTACAAGGAGTCCTTGATACGCAGGATAGCGGCGATAGGTTTTGAACCCCCCTGTTGATAAGCTGTTCACTTGCATAACCCCTGGACCAGGGTGTATTATAATATATTAGAAGGGGTCCTTGATACTCAGCATAACGATGGCGATAGGTTTTGATCTCCTTTAGGGACCAGCTTTTCAACTGCACAACCTGTTGGCTGAGGTATATTTTGAAAAATAAAACGGCGTCTCTTGTGACCATTTCTTATCATGCAATACTTTGATTGTCTAAATAGAATATATATTTCAATAAAAATGCACTAGATTATCAAATTGCTTGCCATAAAATGGTTTAATAATCAAATTACCCACAATTATTTTACCTGAATATATAAATGAATGGGAAATGACATTGCCCGCTCTAACGGGCGTTTTGCACATTGCTTTTAACACATGTATTGAACGACAAATTCATTCATGATTTTTTTTAAAGCTTTAGATGCCGTTTTCTTTCTCTAACCTGCATAGTCTCTATTTAGCAGTTTATCAATTAAGGTATTCGTAGTAGCAAAAGGGTGAATGCATTTTTTGTTCCTTTTAGTCTTAAACAACATCAATAAAAGAATAAGGAGAATTGCATCTACAAAAATCCAAGAAATAATTTAAAATATTACATACTAGGGTTTCTCTCAGAAGATCACGTTTTACCGGGATTTATCAGGGTTTTACACTTAGGGTAAATCCCCATATCCTGTGTATTTCAAAATTTGACCGTATACTATTGGGTTCATTTAGTAATAAATGATTAACTACAAAGCAATATGTATAATTTTTTTTTGCATGATCATGTCGGTACTTCTATTGAATCTCGGAACCCTTCCTCCAATAAGAAACTGAAAAAAGGTTAGCAGCAGTGTGCCAATTCTTCCCCACTATGGTACAGTTAGTGACTAATATGTAGTTGTGTGTAATTACACACGTTAACTTAATAGGAGCTCATTTTAATTGTCAGTAAATGATTTGTTAACTGCTCCATATAAAACAAGGTCAGAACTTCGAAAGACTCAACGTAAAAAGGAAAAAAAAACAACAACGTTTAACGTGCAAAACAAAGAACAGACAATTTTTTTAAAGATATTATGAAACAGAATACATCTATTGAACAAACACATCAGAGGATGTGGTGAGCTTGCAATCATGGCCGAGTAGGGAACAGGAACAGAGACCAAAGGCAAGCTTGGATATCCAAAAATGGTATGATAATAGGTTTGATTAAGGTTGTTGTTGAAACCAGGATCAACAACGACAGGAGGTTGACAAACAGGGAGTTGGACTATGACATATTATGGGTTAGACCAGAAGGAGACTTCAAGTTTAATTTTAGATAACTCTTCTACGTTTTGTACGTTCTGCGTTTATTACATTCGAAGTTTAGTCCTTCTACGTTTAGTCTTTCGACGTTATTTCCGAGCAACCTTCCATATCGGCACACACTTTCCTTATTTGAAATATAATATTGAAGGACTATGAGATGTGTCATCTTGGATGTGTTTGTATTTCCCAGGAACTTGACATTTATAATTTGTTTTCCGGGAAATAAGAAACCGCAGTACATACAACTATATCTACTATAAGATATAGTTGTATGTTTGTATGCCTGCTAATAAAAACGCATAACCAAGGTATTTATTTAAGAAACTGAGACAGATAGAGGCCTTAAACATAAAATAAAAGTTGTTTGGAAGTACGAGTTACATACCTACAATTATGTTTCATTCTGATCAGAGCAGATTCCTAGGCTCTTGAGGGAAAGTTTGTTTTTTGGTATATAAGTTGATTTTTTTTCATAATATAAGATCGAGTCCCCGTATCTTAATTCTTTTAAAGGTATGCGTTGTAGATTCGAAAATAAACCAACAAAATTTAAAATCTAAAAAAAACAAATTACTGTACTAAGGGAAAAATGTAGAACGTATATTGAATACGAATTAAAAAAGGGAATTAAAAAAAAAGGATTAGAAAATTTGTTTTAGTACGTTGTCTATTATTATTTTGTCTATCGACAAGTTTCACTAAATTCTGGAGTTATTTAAAGAATTAATAAAATATATAAATCGGGTACGTCCTAGTTAAATATGATATAATACTCTTGTATAGAATAATATAAAGAACTGCATTACATACATCAAAAATGTAATAAACGAATAAGAAAGCTTAATTTGACGGATTGTTTTTCGTATTATTTTATATATTAGGTATGTTAACAAAAGTAAAGGGCACCAACGAACATTTTTTCACAAGGGAATTATGTAGCTCTACCATATGATTCATTTTCAAACCGGTTCTTGAACGAATGTTTGATTATTGAATGATTATATGATTTGATTACTTTATTTTGGCAAAGTTTAACAAAAGTTTATTATACTTATTGAATTTAACGTTTAAATAAAAATCCACATCACTGCCCAAAAAATATTCAATACCGTGAGATATAATTATATCATAACGTCATTTAAGGTAGTGCCTTCAAATTCTTGTCACGGATAGCTTTTATGTTTCGACTCCCGAGTCTCTTCAGTTAACTTGTAGGGTTATTGAATACATTCTACGTAAGTAGTAGGGGTTTATCGATTATCCGCCCAAATTTCAGCATACTTTATATTGGCCATTGATCCGCAGGTCGTCCGCAAACTAGGGTAATAATTATTTAAGTTGAATAAATTTGATTTCTTTCCATTTATTGCAAGGCCTTTGATATAATTGGACAATGTCTCCTTTTAAGAAAAGGCAAATCCCTGAAAGTGCTATTAGAAAGACTGGAACCGCTAAAACGTTTATTTGTCAGCATTTTAACTCATTTCCAAAGTCAAGCCAGGATCTTAGAAATGGATATATTCTTTATGTCTATGTAACATCCGGAAACTATAGTGTAATGAAATCTTCACGAAAGTTGAAGGAAATATACAAAGCAAGATATAGAATATCAAAAGATTTTTGTTTTATTTTGCTTTTAAACGGATTGTCTTACGGATATACAAAAAATGCAAGAAACTTTCGGATAAAAATATGATGGCAAGATTCTCAGACGGATGTAAGTAACAGTTCCTTTGGTCGCCTAACGCTTTTGAGGCTATAAATCCTTCTCAGTATACTTCAAACTTAAATGGCCCTCAGAATTATCTTTCTCAAAGTGCCTCCAAAACAACTCAAAATACCTCCAAGTTAAATGAATCCCAAGCTTCTCTTTCCCAAAGTACCTCTAAACCATTCAATGAAATATTTGTCTCACTTTCTTCACTCCAAAAGAAAAAAACAGACTTAGAAATTTTAGAATAAAAAAATAAGGCAAAGTCCGAAAGATTGGAACATTCCATTTATAAAGATTTTAATAACCCTACTTGTTTAACCTAACTTCATGTTCTAGCTGTGCTGGGCAAACTTCCGACCGGGAAATGGATGAAGAAATTTTACAAATCATATGATAACCAATTGAACTATCTTGATGCGATTCAAATAGTTAAAGAAGTTGTCGAACGATTAAAAAAGAGTTTATTACATATCGGTTTTTAAATCAAATAATGATTTCTTTGGAGAACCATTAGTTATGGAGAGCACCTTTCGTAAACTTCAAAGAATTAAAATTAATTATTCCTTCAATGATATGATGACAGATGATTCATTTCTTCCACAATAGTTGTTTTAGAGAGGCAATATAAAAATTGTATTTTGAATCAGACATTCATAACTGTTCTGAAAGATTGAAGGAAGAAATTACGTCGGCAAGGTGCCACAACATGGACGCTAAAGAACTTATTGGTATGTTTTCAGCAACAAAAAAATAATCTTTAAGTGCTACTATGGACTATGTATCATGTCGATAAAGAGCTTCAAAGAATGGTTCTATATATTATTTAGAAAAGATGGATACTCCACTTAAAGAAGATATCATAATAAAAAGTGTAAAATTTGCAAGAATGTACATAAATATTTAATAGTTATGCAATAAATTAGTATTTACTTATTTGTAAATAGAGATTATTATTGAATTAATAGTTATTAAACTACATAAATAATATATTAATATAGATTTCTAGAATTTTTATTTTTTCATTAAGTTTATTTATTATTAACAATAATAAGTATACGTTATGTTTATCATGATTTGTGACATCATATTCAAATTTACAGCGCCAACTAGTGTTCAAATCGACGAAACATACAGATGTTGCTCATAAATGAAGAGAGAGGCTTACGAGAAAAGGCTTTAATTTTTTGGAACGAAAAATTGTAATTACTCGGAATAAATCCAACCAATTAAGGTAATTTTTGTATCATTGCATTATATAGCTAAAATTATATAATTGATATTATATAAAAAAATACAAAAATATGTTGTTTTGATTTTTTTTGCTAACATAACTATATAAAAGTGAGATTGTGTGTCTGTGTAGATGTCCTTTATACGTTCCCACACCGTTGAACTTAGGGACCTGAAATTTTGCATGGGTTCCTCTTTTGAGCGCGGACGTGCTAAGACGGAGGTGTCGATTTTTTGGGTATAAGGGGCGCCTATTCCCAAAACACAAAAACCGTTTTTTGCAGCTCATGGAGACTATATAGGGGTTTGAGTTATTTTCAAAAAGAGATCGGCGTTTCAAACAACAACTATATGAATAAGTACGTTTTCTAAATTTATTCAAAATCAAAAAAGTTATGGACAAAAAAAGAAATCGGTGAAAATTGCAATTTAGTTTATTTAGGTGCGAAAAAATGAACTTGCAATGGAATATGGGATTAGTAAATGGAATAAAGTTTGTAGAAATTTTCCTGGAGATTGGTTTGCATATAAATTTGCCTAATAAAAATTGATGTTGAACTGAAATACCTGTCATTTTCTGAATAATTTTTCTATTTAATTTATTGTTTCTCTCTTTTCCCTCCCATTTCTTCATCTAACGTCAATTTTTAATATTTTTAAAAGAAATGCCACAAAACGATACATTTTGGACATAAATTTTGAGACTCAAACTGTGACGAGAAATATTTTCAATTTCCGGAACATTTTGTTACGTAATTTTTGCAATATTTGCAAAAATGAACCAGTTATCGAGGTTTATTTTTTCGACAACATTATTCTTCATAACTTTTTTGTTTTTACATGTACGAAAAAAATATTGGTAGGTTTGTGTTTCTTTTACAATTCCAATAAATGCTATTAACTATTTTTTCCAACATAAGTGTAAAAATTTTTTTTTCCAATTTACTTCGCCAATTTCGATTGTGGATTTTTTTGAAGTAAATAGAAAATAGACTTTTCATCTAGACAATTTTTTAGATGCATATATTTTGGTATGTTATTTGAAGTCTATAACACATTATTTTTTATATATTCATAATAATAATCCTAAGTTTACAAGAGTTTATAAGAGTAATTTTCTTTTTCGAGGGGAAGTTGCTATGATGAGACGTTGTAAATTACCTTACTTAACCGGATTGATATATTCTGAAGAATCCAAGAGAAATAGAATTAGAGCTATCAGGATCTTTTTCGAGAACAACGAAATATTATTATTATAATTATTAGTATATAGTAGTATTTTCTGAATAATTTTTTAAAATTTTATTAATTAATTTGAAGATTTTCAATGTGATTTCCCTCTCCCCCCTTAAGCCGAGCAACGCCGGGTAATCCTTAGTTAATATATCATATTAACCAGTTAAAAGATAGAAAATCTTTACAAAAGGTTAACTAGCTTTCTTGAGGTGTTTCGTGGCATTTATTTCAAAAAGTCTGAAATACAAAGAATTACTTGATAAATCAGCTGCAGTGTTTCTTTCTAGCTTTTTTCTATCCAGTCTAAGATGAGCCCGGAAAGAGACAACATAATCTAAATATCGGAACTCCTTCATGATGGGCGAGTGTGGCAGAATGACAGATTCTTTGCTTTAAGCAATGGCGAGTGCATGAGGAGGATTTTTGCAACCACCAAGAAACCAACCAACGTCGTTGGACGTTGTGGTATTTAACAGGGCAGGAGCTCCCTTCATCATATTTCCAACCGGCTACTACCTCACTGTGGCTTCCTTCATGGACATTCTGAGGACAAAGTTCACCCCATGGGTGAAGACAAAATTTCCATATGGCAATTTGTTGCTAAAGAAGGAGGACCCACGGCCAAAGTGGTCCATAATTTTTTCAAGAATAACATGGACTTTTAGTTTAAGGAGATGTGGCCTCCACAATTTCCTAGGTCTACACTTTGCCTTCAGACTGCACATTCAGTAAAAGCCTATAAAGTTTGTCGCCCCAATATTGAAGCATTGAGGGGCTCTTTTGACGGGCGGTGGGACACTATGGACGTCAACTTCATAAATAAGTGCTACCATTCCTTCTGGAGGAGGCTAACAGCGGTCATCGAGGCTGAGGTGTGTTAGATTGAGAAAATAAGTTATTCAATATGTCAATATTTTATTTAAAAAAAGTTTCCTTAAATTCAAACATGTTGTGACTCAGAAATACATCTGGATAAAGGAATTCCATTCATTTTTAAAGTTTGAAAATACACACCCGTATATTTTAAGTTGTGCTATATTTGAGTATTGTTCGAACTGGAAAAAAAAACAATTTTTTTCTCTTGTTCGGATTTTTTTTTTCGAATTTTTTGAAAATTCGAGTTCAATATCATCATTTTTGGACAATATTTCGTCCAGTGTCTGAGACTCCTCCTGTTTTACTTACTGCGCTACCAATATATCTTGTACCCTTTGTGCTCAAGATCCAGAACTAAATATCTATCACAGAACAAAAGGATTCACACTGATTCCTCATTTATGTAGATGTACTTACCAAATCGGATACATTTTTAGATAGTCCGTAAGGCAGGGAGTCTACAATTTTAGTGTAGTGGGGCCCTCTACGTTATTTACATAGCTACATTGTCTGTTGTTAATTATTGGGAATCAATAGGGAATCAACAAACAAAAAAAAAGTATTATGCTTAAAGTGGCACCACTGTAGCTAGCTATACATCAAATTGTGAACTAGTCTTGGTACTTATTTTGTTCAGGATAACGAGTATCAATGATCCTAGTTTTCGGTTTTTGTCTGGAATTACAAGACGGGACTGATTTAAAACACTTATAATTTTAACTAATTCGATTTGGACCGTCCTTGTTGTAAAATTCAGAATGAAAAAATAGGATTTTTTTCCGGCCCAACATCATACTGAAAGAATTGTTCCACATTGGTTTTAGAAAATATCATTTTGAGACGAACTGAAACAAAAAAAAAAAGTATTTATCTGTCTAAGTACTATGACTAAATTAACTACAAATATTAGTACATTTTCTCTAATTTGACGGTGCAGTCAGTTTATTCGTAAAGCGGTACGGGAATTTATTTAAAAGTAGGGGTGTTGTTGTGTTGTGTGGGTACTTATTTAATCCGTCAATCCCAGTATTAGTTCACTATCAGTTCTTGGGACTGGTCCTTAACTGTCAATCCTTGGAGTTTCCCCCAAAGAGTCGAGGGTTTTATAAAACCAAATAAGTTATATGGTAAATGAATTAAAGTCATTGGACATTTCTTCCAAAACATATTCCTATTTTCATTATAAAACAATTCAATACAAACATATTCAAAATTCACTCCATTATTTAATTTATTCTATAACTCGGAGTCATTGAGGTAAAAATAAAAAGGGTATTGGTGAACAATTATTTGGCAGAAAAAAATACGGGGTTCTATTTGGACGGATTATAGTGTTGGGAGCATCCCTGAAAGAAATGTATAGAGTTTCAAGGAGTCTTTCTTGAAAAATAAAGAACAAAAATTCAGCTAAAATGTTTTGTATCTTTGTTAGGTAGGAAAGTCTTCAGACTACCCTTGTAAGTCTAAAGAAGAAAAGGAAATTAAATAAGAAAACTAAATATTTCTGATAGCAACATACATTCAAAAATCAGTGCTTTAAAATGAATGCAGATAATGAATTAATGGCCAGGATTATACAAAATAATACATACTTATGTATATATACATTGAATATGACCTACATAATATTCCTTAAGAAAAAGAAAACTATAATACACGTTCAGTAGCGGGCGAAGAAGGGGGAAGAAAGGGGAAGGAAGCAAGGGCCTGGCCATTCTTGCCTTCCCAGGACCGAGGAAAGAGAAAAAAAGCAGTTGACAACACAAAAAAGCATTATTAAATATTCTATGTAGTCATGGGACGGGTGGATTATCCCCAGATCTTCCATGTGCCTAGTGTTAATCGATACTAGTATGTACACAGATTAAGGCGAGAACCTTAATAGGGATATTTGCTTTTTTGTGAACATTTATGAAGGTCCCGAATTAAGAATTAATTATATTTTAAATATTAAATTTGTTGGAAAAAAATTTCAAAAATCCATTGCTATTCACAGCAAATTAGATTTTTTGGAAACAAAAAAAAGAATTAATAATTAAATTTCAAATATTTAATTTTTGGGAGAAAAATTTCAAAAATACATAGCTATTCACAATGAGTTAGATTTTGTAGAAACAAATTAGAAAAATTATTTTTTTTTTTGAAAAAAAAAAAAAAAATAGGTAAATTAAATTTTTTGGAAAACAAATTTGAAAAATTCAATTCAATTTAAAACATTAAATTTTTTGGGAAAAAAATTCAAATATCAAAATTTTAAAAATACACCATTTAAATTTAAATTTTTTGTGAATAACTCTGATTTTTTAATTTTTTTCCCCAAATATTTGAAATTTAATTTAAGAATTTTTTTACAAAAAAATATAACTTTTGAAATATTTTTCCAAAGTAAAATCTTTTTTAAACAAAATTTAATTTTTCTGAATAGATTTGAATTTTTTCAGAAAATTTAATTTTGCTCCGGTTCATAAGTTGATCGCTTGACCTTTTCGAAAAGAAATCCTTAAAGTAATTTTATTGTTTCTGATTAATTTTTTTTCCCAAATCCTTCATTTTGGGCGAGGGCTACAGTTCTTACAGCTCACATCAGGGGCTTCCCTAGGAGGAGTATTTTTAGTGATTTCAAAATTAAACTTCATCAAATTTTTTTAACTCCTACAATCAAAACACAATAAATCACAAAACCTCTTTATTATGAAAGGGAGAGTTATTGATGTTCGAAGATTATAATATGAAAAGTTCTTAGAAAAACCTTAGCTATATATACCGTCCAAAATACACATGATAGATGTATAAACTGACCTTAATTAGCTAATAACATAATGTATCATGCAAAAAATATTCAAATATTCATCTGCAATGTTCTTACATAATATTATATGTCTTATCTTTGACTTTAACATTTTAGGGAGAATATCAATTTGTAAGGGGTCTTGTTTTTTGTATTTAAAAAAAAATCCAAAAATTAAAATTTTTGAAAAAAATTATAAGACCCATTTTTTATAAAGTCTACAGAAAATTAAATTTTTTAAATTTTTTTTAAAAAAAATTACCATTTTTGTAAAATATTTTAAAAATGAAATTTCAAATATTAAATCTTTTGGAAAAGAATTTAAAAAATTCATAGTTATTCACAAAAATTTAATTTTGGTGGAAAAATATTTGAAAAATGAAATTTTAAATATTATATTTTGTCAATTTTTATTACAAAAACCACAGAAAATTAGATGTTTTGGAATATTTTTTAAACATTACCATTTTTTGTAAAATATTTCAAATATCAAATATTAATTTTTTTCGAAAAAAAATTCAAAGCTATTCAGAAAAATTAAATTTTGTTTAAAAAAAATTGAAAAATTTGTAGCTGTCCTCAAAAAATTAAACTATTTGAAAAATAAAGTTTCAATTATTAAATTTTTTCGAAAAAAAATCAAAAGTAGCTATTTACATAAATTTACAATATTTTTATTTTAATTAATTTTGGAAAAAAAATCAAGTAAAAAGGAAAAATTATTTAATTTTCGGGAGGATATAGCCCTTCCAGTCCCCCTCCCCCCTTGTGGATCCATAGTGTTACATATTATATTATCTAAATAACATAATTTTTGATCTTCCGGTAATCGATAAATAACTATTTTTTTCTTATTCGACAAAATAGCAGATTTGTCATTTATATAAGTTATTAGTGGGGATTTCCAATAATAATCAGGCTAGCTTTCTTGACAACATTTAGGGTTGCAAAATTCCGTGAATTTTCAAAGTTGGAAAGCTTCTATTTTAATTTTCGAGGAAAAATGGTAATTTTGGAAAGCCTCAAATAATTAAAAATAATATGGTGACGCCACTGTATCGAGATAAACAAAGAAACTAACGAACCAAAAATCCTATTACTATGTGTGTATGTATTTTGTCTTAATCTCTTAGCCGAAAGACGACACCAATATTCTTTGCTATATAAACAATCTACTACCAAGTCACTCAAAAATTTCTCAGTTTGACATATATATGACAACATTGTTGACAAGCCCACGTGATTTTTAATAAGGTTTTATTTTTAAACAGTACATGTAAAAATTGTATTGCATTCTGACCGTTAGTTTAGAGGTTGCAGTCGTCTTAGTGAGCCATGTTTTGTAAGCCATACATTTGAAAATCCTCAAGGCAAAAATTTAAAATGTCTGCTCTTTTTCAACCCATAAATACTCCTATAATACAACAACTATCCCACGTAGTATTTAAAAAATTATCTGAGAGTCTTATGTTCGTTCGTCCCGCTGGGAAAAACAATGATAATAACTTCAAAAACGAAGACAGATGCTACAACCTTTAGATTTAAATTAAAATAAAAGTTGTATAGAATTCTGAGTTCCGTAATTAGGGCTATGTTTTATTCTGATCAAAATAAGGTTACTGAGCTCTGGAGGGCAAATTTGTTTTTTCACTGTTGATTTTATTTTTTCATATAACACGATCGATTCCACATGTCTCAAAGTTTTTATAAGAAGGGATGGGTTGTCGATTCGAAAATGCACCAAAAAAATTTAAAATCTAAAAATACAAATGTTAAGTTTCAAATATTAAATTTTTTGAAAAAAAATTCAAAAACCACAGCTATTTGCAAAAAAAAAAATATTTTGGAAAAATATTTCAAAAGTTATATTTTTTTGTAAAAAAAATTCTTAAATTAAATTTCAAATATTTTGGGAAAAAAATAAAATTAAAAAATCAGAGTTATTCACAAAAAAAATAATTTTGTAGAAAAAGAAATTGCTAAAATTAAATTAAATTTAAAATTTTGGAAAAAAAAATAAAAAAAAATTTCAATTATTAATTCCTTGGAGAAAGATTTCTTAAATCGACAGCTATTCAAGTGCTCCAAATCCAAAGATTCTTTTTTTCAAAGAGTGGAAGTTTTGTTTCAGATTGTTTTTATGAATACATCTGAAATTTTTTGTATATGTGATTCTGGAAAGTTCATTCATGTCCCTCAAACTTAATAATAATAATTTTTTTGGTGATGGATCTAAATCGTTTGTAGGTTTAATCAGGGAATAGTATATGACATGGAATCACTACTATTTTTTAACTTCCTTTATTTGACATCCTAAATGAAGAAAAGTGAGGAAAATGTAAATCAAAGAAGAGAAGAATTGCACAATTATTTAATTTTTTTTTTTTCTGTTAAAGGAAATACAATACTACTTACATAAATAATCAAAATCATTTATTTAATATCCATAATTACATGATTAGTTAGAATTAAGTTTTTAATCTTTTTTGAAGAACTATATATTATTTTAAATATATTATTTCTTTTTCTATTTGAGTGAATTTTACTGTTACAATCAGATACAAAGTTTTTGGCAAATATATTGAAAAAAAAAAGGGTACATATATTAATCAAATTTGAATTCAAAGAATGGCCTGGGTCACATCAATCACAGGTATCACCCCGACAGTCGCAAGTTATATGGCACAATCCTCGTTAAATATCTATTGAATATTCTGAGGCAAGTATAATTCATAGAAATCTTTTTTGATTGTTCTGAAATTGTGGACTATATCCCTCTCAAGAAAGTCAGACATCCGTTTATCTATCATCTCGCTTTCTTTCTCAGCTCTGGGAATGCAATAAAAAATATTATACTCATATTTAAATGAAGTGGATGGTAGTATGTATGTTTTGAACATCAAAAGATGTTCCTTTGACTCCTTATGGAAACATGACTTGTGGAAATGTCTACGACAGACACGAAAATGCTTCAAGGGAACAAAATACATTCTTGGTACAACTAGAAGCCATTTCTTTTTCAATTCCTTGTCCTTCAGAAATAGATGGAGGTATACTTTTTATCTTTAATGGAATCATATTGACATGACATGGGACAACATCGTATTAATAATGAAAAATATAATATTTCTCATAGTGTCTAATTATACCCATATATTTTTCACTGCACCGACAAATTCACTTTTTAATAATATACAGTATTGAGTCGTTTGTCAGTTTTCCGATAGTAGTTTTCTTTATTGTGTGAAAAGGCTCTGATATTATTTATTTTTGTTAGTTCACAGAAATAGTAACCCCTTCGACAGAAAGAAAAAAAAGAAGAAAATTGTATAGGAATATTTTTATTCCTTCCTTTAGAGTTTAGTAGATCAATGTATTAAATAGGAGACGATTCCATGTAATACATATAGTATTATTCCCCGGTGAAACTAAGTAGTAAGCAGTTGAAAGTACATATGATCAGAAGTATGACCTTGTAAAGGAAGGGAAGAAGGAAGACTTGACTGTTTGTTTTTACTAGCTAAGGTCCTCTTTCCATATATGTATATATACCAAATAAGTACATATTTATGTATAAGTATATATTTAACATATCTACACAAATAGAATTACATATCCTTAATCAAAAGTAAGATGTCATCAGATTTTGACAGTTTTTCTGTACATAAATCCTAATTTATTCTCTAAGTGACATCCATGAGATCCTCAATTAATAGCATACATTATATTATATTGAACAAAAAATGAATACCTCCTTTCATCTTTAAAAGCCTCAACACCTGAGTGGCTAAAAATTGAACGATTAAAGGGGGAAATCTTTGAAGAGCCCTAATTTAGACATTCATTTCTCTGCTCCTACCTATTATATTTTTCCCAATAGAAATATTTTACCTCACTAACACAAAAATATCCACTTTATTTTGTTATCAGCTGTCAATGTGCCTGCTTCTATTTACCTAGTTAGTGATCTACACATTGATTGGTTATTAAGAATAAGCTCTGGTTATGATTCCATGCACAATATGGATACCCTGCATCTAAATGAATTAGGGCCTCTTTAACTCCGCTAACAAATTGGAACGGTGGTTATGTTTTTGTATCTGTTAATTACAAGGATTATGGAAAATTTTACAGATGGCTTTGGATCTAACTTGATATGGTCACAAAAAGTGACCATTTAATTTTGAGAGGTCAAAGGTCATGGTAGTACAAAATGTTAAAAATGCATAATCAACCATAACTTTATAACATATAGATTTAAAGAGCTCCAATTGGTGTCCCTATGTAGGCTTGATAAAAATGTTTCATATATAACAAAAAATCCAATTTGGGGAAAATAACCTTTAATAAGTACCCATTATAGCTTTGGTTTATTTCCGGTGACAAAGTTGGGAGATACAATGAAGATGTGGCTTCCATACACTCTTGGAAAACAGTTCCAATAACTTAGTCCATTATATCATGTTCTCCAATAAGATAAAATGTAGATTTGGATCTAGTAGAAGATAGAGATTATTATCGTTTGAAACTTATAGATAGAATGACTCAATTATAAAAGTATTTATAAATACAGCAAATATAATTGTTTCCATTTGTTGAACTAAATATATGTGACCTCTTGGTTCAATTTAAAACTCACTCATGATTTTTTTGATGCATCATCAAAAAAAAAGAAGAAAAATGTATTCAAAAGCTATATTTTTTTAAGGTACCATCTTCGACTAGGACGACCCAGATTTTTTAGGATGGTTTTATGCTTTAATATTGAATGAACATGATCACTTTCCGTAAGGAAGTCATTAAAAGGTCACTAAGGCCATGGTAATTAAATTTTTTAATTTTTTCACTGAGTTTAATATGAAATAAACGTTATTGCATTTTTTAATATTTATCAGTCCAACAGTTGGGTTCCAATATGCTAAATATATAAAAAAAAGTGTACTGAGCAAATATTTTTTATTATAAATTAAATTTTTTAGAGGGCCGTGGAGCTACATTTAAATATTTTTCAAAACTTTTGAAACTTGTCTTAAATATCTTTTGTTCAATTACAAACTATTTTTTAACCTAACTTTTTCAAAAAAAAAAAAAAAAAAAAAAAAGTCTTTATTTGGTCACACAAGGCTGTAATAATAACATACACCTTAATAAAATATTAGGAACAATATCAAAAATTGTGTTGTTTTTAGAAATAGTAATGTCATCTTTTGTTAGTCAACCGTCAAAGAAAAATCCTAGTCACGGCTATGAACTCTCAAGGAAAATTTGAAGTACTGTTCCTTAAATATAGGTCTGATTACGGGTAGGGCTGTAATTTTTTGTAGAGCACAAGGAGAAAGCTGGAAAAGACTTATGCTATTACTGAATTAAGACCTTTGTTCACTCAACTTCATCAACTGCATTCTATATGATTTTGGGAGAGAAAATGAATTACTGCTACATTAAAAATGGTAGTATTGCCAGGAATTTATTATATTTACATTTATAAATATATTTTTCATTATACTTTTCTTTTAAATACATCAAAGATAAGTGGGAAAGAGAGCCAACACAATTTATTTAAAAATGAATAAAACATAGAAATGAGAACACTACACAAGCAAACCGTTTTCCTTTTCTGATCACTAAACTGTCTTTTTCCTCTACAAAAAAACCATCCCTAGTTACAAGACTAAATATGTGTAGACTCGGGCGTATTTGGAGGCACTCCAGAGGGTACTTGAGATTCTGAAAGAATTTTTTACAGATGGTAAATAACTAAAGGGCGTTCGCAGGGAGTGGGCTGGAGGGGTTGTAGCCCCCAAAATTAAGGAATTTTGGTTTTTTATTAGATAATTTAATATTGGAATTATTTTTTCAAAAAAAATTAATTTCATTTTTTATGAATAGCTATGGATTTGATTTTTTTCTCCAAAAAAATTTAATATTTGGAATTTTTTTCCGAAAATTTAATAATTGAAACTCCAGATTTTGAACTTTTTTTTACAAAAAAAAAATATTTATTTATTAATAACTGTAATAAATTAAATTTTGAAAAAAATTAATTTTTGAAATGTTTTTCCAAAAAAATTAATTTATGGATTTCTTCACAAAAAAAGAAAAAAAATCTAAAAACCAAAAAAAGTAATATAACGCACTTGTCACTGAATATAATTTTTTTGGTGCTCATTAGGGATTCATTGGGTTGAATAAATATTTTACTAGTTTTAATTTAGTTAAAAAAGCTTGAGAATCCCTGGTCTAGACCATTTAGGGTCCTATCTTATGAGTATAATGAATAACTTAATTAAGAATTATATATTTGTTCCATTATGTTGATATCCGATCCGGTCCAGTCCTTAATTTTAAGTACACAACCAAATTAGACGCATAAAATTATAGAAATATACTTTGATAAATTACCTTCAAGAAGAACTTATAATAATAACAAACTGTTCTCGGGCATAATGGATGCTTAATTTTTTAGAAAATTAATTCTATTGGTAAAATAAGTGGGTATTTTAAAGGATTTCAAAAATGCTATAATTGAAGAAGATAAGTTATTTGATATAACTTTTTCTCTTGAATTCAATGATGTAAAATTTTAAATATTTATTCGATAGGAACAGAGTAATTTCATGGTTTCGATTGGGAATTCCCCCCCCCCTCCTTCTCTGCGTTTTGAATTTAATGTTATTGTTGGTGTATTTGCTATGACGTATTTTGTATATTCATTTTATGTTTTCACACTTTGAGAAAAAAAGAAGAGGAAAAGACGTATGTATTCATTATTATTTAATATTTTTTTATGTATACAATGCATGCAAAGAAAACCATTTCTTGTTAAATTATATAATTAATTACTAAAAATTTTATACTTCATAGATCTTATAATTATTAATTAATTAGAATCAATAAGAAATTGTTTATTATATGAATTATTATCATATTTTTAATTTATCATTAACATTTTACATTCGTGACATTGTTCATATTAAAAGCTTTATCATTTTATAAATTAGTAAAGTATATTTTATTTTAAATTAAATTATCATTGCAAATTAGGATAAAAAATGTGATTGTATGTACATATATCTGTAGGTTTACATGTTTATATGCCTATAAATGCATTTACATTCAGTTTTCACTGGCAATGTGCCCAAGCTATTGCAAGAATGAGTTGAAAACCATGTTTCCAAAATCTATGTCGACATAACAGATACCATACTTCATATTAAGATGTTAAAATACAAATAATTAGTTACTTAAGACTAAATATGCCTTATTTTGAGAAAAACTTAATATTGACAATGTCTATACCAATAAGGCATCTACAAACTATATACCTTGTTGAGTTACAGGCATAATATAATTATAATCTAAAGACATTCAAAAATAAATAATTTAATAGATAATATATTCTTTCAAATAAAAAAGAATTAATTAACATAACTTGAAGAAATTACATTTCACTATGGAATATATTTACACTTATGTTAATAGTTATGTACCAAAAATGATGATTTATAATGATGATGAATTATAAAAGGTACTATTGTTATGATTAATAAAAATATAAAGGCTACATTGGTATAAACCACAAATATGGTAAGTGAAATTTTGTCAGGAGATAGATGATAAATTGATAAAATAGAAGGATTAACAGAAAAATGAATTGGAAGTGCTTCGAAAATGTAAACGATTATTTGTATTTTGAATTAATATTATTTTATTATTTTCCTGTTTTTTTTCAAATTTTGTCATCTTAACGATTTTTTATGCTAATAAACTGCCACTCCAGCCCTTTTTTCCCCTGCAGACGGTCTGAGCCAGCTCTTGATTGATGAGGAGCTGGCGCCCATCCTTCAACTCAAAGATCATGGTCATAGAGCCGTTACGTTAGCAAACGATGCATCACTACTATATATATGTAATCTAAAAAGTAGAACACATAACTATTATTAGCAACAGGAGGCCCAAGGGACCATAATCACCCCGTTTTCTGAGAATTTACAGCAACATATATCTGAAGTGTCCATATTTAGATTTCCAAATACTGAACATGTGTAAAATAATAAAAAAATAATACAATTTTCATATTGATTATTGTCTTAGATTTTTTTTGAACATTTTTGATTTTGAACTTTCTGTATTTTTAAACTGACTTAACTCATAAATACTGGATGGTTCATAAATTTACAAAAAAGTAAGTAAGAGGATTGTATGGACTTTGAGATCGGTTGGTTGCTCGACATATATTGGCAAAATAAATATATTTTTTCTATTATAAGAGTTATAAACTCCTCCACTTTATAAAAAAAGTGTCTTCTTTTTAAATTGAGTAGCAAAGAACCTTATCCTTGAACTGGGTTTATGAAAGGCTGGTTCAAAATCTTCAAAAGTTTGGGCTTTGCTTGTCAAACAACTTACAAAGCATGGGATTGGACTTCAAATTATAGGCATGTTTTTGAATTTTACTATTTAAAAGTAGGATGACAAAACGAGCCAGTATTAGAGATATGACCCGGCGGCTGACTGTCCCACGTTAGATTAATAATGACGGCATGCATTAAACAATTCCTCTCTATAGTGTTTCTGATCCAAATTAGTTCTGATCTCAGTATTTTGGTATGACGAAAGGCAGGGAAATTAATGTATCTTATGGTAGGGGGTTGGTGGGTAAATTCAAATTCAGTTTTAGCTTGAATTTTATGATGCAAGGACATATTCTAAGAAAACTAGATAAAATAATTCTTAATTTTCTTTGTCTTATAAATAAACATGAAATAGTTCATGTTGACTTTTTGTGATCTTTGACCTTTAATATGACTTTAAAGCTATGCCTTATTGATTTAAAATACTATAAAGCTATTGCTTCAAATATAAAGGGCCTTCAATCATCACAACATTCGCGAGTTTTTTCTTATTACTTTGAAAAGAAGTTAAGAAACCACGTATTCATTAATTTTTTTTTCTTCAAAAACATACCAAGCTATATAGTCGTTGGAAAATTTGTACAAAAATTGATTTTGCTCATTCTTATAAATTAACACACTCCGCCAGGGCTTCAAATGAGAGGTCCCCTATCGATATGATAGTTTACATCATTTGTAGTGGATTCTTCTCGTTTTTAATTGCTCATTCTGGTTAGAAGATGGAGGAAGTTACTTCGGAAAGCATTCGGGTCTTCGAAAGTTTAACCTTTCCTGTATTTTGGAGCAGGAACAGTTTCCCTGTCTGCATTTTAATAATAGGGATGTGTAATATAATTAGTTTTGGCTGGGGTCTTTTAAGCTTGGGAGGTAAACCAGACTTTTTTACATCACTATTTTAGTGTATTTCTTTACACTAGAACAAAAATATATAGAATATCAATGAATAGATCCTCGTCATCTTGCAAATGTATGAAATGTTATATACCTATGTACATATAAGTAAATAATTAAGTTTAATTTCATTATTGTGTGTGTACAAAATATAATTTCTTCTTTATTCATGATTTTTTTCATTCATCATAAAACACATTTTCTTCTTCTTAGAGCGTTCCTTCCCTCTTAGTTAACCACAAATATAAAAGAGGATAATTATATGAACATAATATCCGTCTTACAGCTACTAATAGCTATTACATACATAGGCATAGGTATTATTTAAAAAGTTGCAGATATTTTTCTTTCTTGTGGTTTACGGATGATTGTTCCGTTCCCTAGCTCACGGATAGAAAACTCGAGGTATTGAACATTTTCAATCAATCCATTAGATAGATATATGTATAATATGTTATTATACATATGTAATTTCAAATGGAAATGATTAAAACTGCATCTGTTATATGGATGTACATCATATTTGTTTTGGTCCTAGATCCGTTTGAAATCGTTATAATTTTAACTAATTTGGTACAAATTTGATCTGGACCAGTCTTGTAATAAAATTCATTTTACAAAAAAAAAATATATTATATGTGTAAGAACCCAATGCTCTCTTCCTAATTTGTGGCTGGGCTAACCTATTTTTACAATGGAAAAACACGTCTATTCACTACAAGGTATTTATTAACACAACACAATAAAAAAAGAGAGAGAAACGACAACTACAAATAAACAAAAAAGGTAGCATGATTATAAACAAACAAGGAACACAGAACAATTAATAAAAAACTACCCATGAATAGTCCTCCAATCATAGATAATTCTTTTTTTTAGAAAAGCGATAATTTTTTTGAGGGTCTACGATATAAATTTATGTCTGAACCGATAAATCTAGAAAAAATTACATTAATTAAAATTCCCTTTCCCTTCTTGGGATCTTTGTATCCATTTTACAAATACTTAGACAAATAAAACCGAACCAAAAAAAATATTACATCTTGGCCCAAGTCTCAACACTAATATACAGGGTTGATTTTATCTAGTGGTACACATTTTATTTATATCATTTTTCAAGGGTAAAATTTAAAAAGCTTGACGATGTAGTCAGACTCGAGCTTGGTCCATTCCTTTTTGATGGAAGTCTCTGGAGATTGGACACTCCTGTAATGAGTAGCAGCCACTCTCTCCTCCAAAAGCGCTTCGATAGAGTAGTCAAAGTGCTTTGCGTTTGGAGAGCAGAGCGGCCATATGTTGAGGTACCAAAAGACAGGAAACTTGTATCTCAGGAAGGTCTAGGTCTTAGCGACGCAATGACACAGAGCTCTGTATTGAGTGAAAACAAATTTGTACCCGAACTTTTCTTAGACCCACGGTTTCATTTTCTTATCCAAAAGTTCGATGTAAGCATCTCTATTAGGCCACATAATTAGGTGTGTAGACTTCACAGCAACCATATTTCCGAGTTGATTTTTTGTTCTGAAGAAATGTCTTACTGAAGCTGAGAAATTGTCGGGATGTTCTGTTTTGATTATAGAAAAATAGATATATATAATTATTTTTTTAATTATTTGTCTATAAAAATCCAGGTATTTTGGAGGTGGAAATGTGATGTTTTGGTGCTCTTTTTGGGAATTGCAGAGTAGGAAACTTAATTATGTTCCAAGGAATACAAATGTAAAATGTCCTTTATTTGTATTTTTCTTATAACGTTTTGTAAGTTGAATCTGATGATTACACTATCATAAACATAGATATAAGGCTTGCCAATATATTTAGCTCTAAGATTGCTCCGGTTTTAAAATGAATGTTTTTTGTTTTTGTAGGAGAAAGTTAAGGAATGGAAACATAAGCAGTCAAAACCCAGTTTCGAACATTAAATTTTTTAGTCTTATCTCACTATCTCGACTTATATTTAAACTGCGAACGTAAGATCCTATTAGGCTGATATAAATATTAGTGATGCTACAATTTAAAAAAATAAGAAAAAAAACTCTCTATGCGATTCTAGAAAAAATTAGCAATCCCAATTTCACTTCTTTCATATTTTAAAATATATTTAAAAATACAATTTTGCTTTATATTTTAGAGGGGGGAGGAAGGGCTTGGTTTTTGGAACTTTTTAGGTAAAAATTTTCAAAATCCACAATTGTACACAAAAAAAATATTAAACCTTTTGGAAAGAAATTTCAATAATGCCCAGTTGTTCTTTATAAAAAAATTGTACAAAAAAATTTTCAAAAATTTAAATTTTTAGATACAATTTTTGGAAATTTTTTTTTAAAAATTTAAATTTTTAGATACAATTTTTTGGAAAAAAAATTCAAATATTAAATATTTAAAAATACTTAATTATTCAGAGAAAGTTAATTTTTTTGGAAAAAAATTTAATTACATTTCAAATATTTTTTTGACTCGAGAAAAAAATCGGATTCTGATTAATCGTCCTATCACTAATCAATATTACTAAAGTTGTTACTACTGGTCCAAAGTAAATTTTATAGCTATATGGGTATTAAAACTCACAAAATACAAAAAAATATTGCTTGTCATTATTTTTAATTTAGGCTTGATTAAAATATGCAGATACATATATATATTACATTTATAAACATAAGAGGTTTATAACTCCAGCAAATATTCATTATGACGTCACAAACTGATATTCCAGGGATTTTATTATTATTGAATACAAATTGTATTCTTTTTAATTTATTTTGTAACAACCGAATTATAATTTATAATATCATTTTTATTTTATAAATGCATTCCATGCGGCATTATCTTTATTTTATCTTGCATCCTATCTTCTAAAGAAAAAAGAAGTCCTAAAATCATTTGGTAGTTAGCCAATCCTTAGCAGACGTGGAATGATTAGATAACAATTAAAGGGAATGGTTTACAACTTAACAAAAGATTATTCTAAATAAATCAATCAACGTTTACAACACCAATTAAGGGAAATGAAGCTGAAGCATCGACAACTGACAAAAATACTGTGCTCATTTCGGGTTAGTTAGATGAGAAGTTCACTTTTATTGATACAATCATTTGCTATAATACGTCATATATCAAAGGCGTTTCTATTGGATCGCTTTTGCGTCCGACTTGGAGGACGTCTTCAAGATTTATAACAAGATTGGGGATGAGCTTTTGAGACAAATAACATCCTTAAATATTATTAATATTAGCAATAACTTTTGGCAATCTGAATTCTCTTAAACAAGAAAAATGAGACAGTCAAATAAAAAAATAAAAAAATTGTTAGATGTCTATAGAGGTTGATTGAGATATTTCGATCTATTTGCATCATTCACTTCAGAAATACACAATGCAATAGGATTTTGATGTTTTTGATTCTAGATACCAATTGTAATCGACCATTAGAAGGGATATTTATGATATTTCGTACATCTTTGGATTGTATGAATAAAAAAAAATGAGACAAATTGATGTTTGAGTAAAATAATCAGCATTACTATTTTTGTACCAAAAAATGGAGAACAAATGTAAAAAATCCCGATTAAGGACAAAAAAAGTAGGACTATTAGAGAAAAATATCTTCTATTCATTGTAATAGTGAATTTACACTATAAAAATAAGATTTTATAAAAATGTATTAAAAAAATATTTTGAACACATTTCAAGGTCAGATATATAGGGATACATTTTTGATAGAAGATAATGTATAAGTCCTTTTATTTGTTTGTCCCATTTTCTCATTCAAATATAAATAAAAATATTCCTTATTTTGCTTAATATTAGGAAAAAAAGGATTATTATTGTAATACAATTGTGATCGTTTAGGCTCCCAAAATGGACGATATGAACAATGCTCTTTATAATGTTTCTTTATACGAAAGTTTCCAGGCCACCATGGACGTCTACTTCATGACGTTTCATCATGCTTCCAATTTCTTGAATCTTCATGATGTTTTATTTCATATAAATAAGACTTATTGAAGACTCACCACCTAAAATATTTGAATACTATCAGTACCACAAGGTATTACTCTGATTTATTAGGCATCCACGAACAGACACACATTGCTAAAATAATATAGATTTGCTTTATTGATACATAAGATAACTCTCCAAGGCATCCCCAGTTTTACTCTACTTTTTCTATGAGGATACTCACATTGTGAGTTACTCAATAATTACATGTTCTCTCCGCAAGAATAAAATGATAATAACAACGCCTGGATAAATTTAAAAAAGGAATGATCATGTTGCGTGCAGCAACAAAACTTGCAGGCAAGATTGACTCCCTTTTATTTCTTTTTTAATATGACACTCTCAGCTTAAATGATATATGAATATGGGCAAAATGCAGAGATAAATAACAGTTTCGATCATATCAAAGGAAAACCAGGACCTTACTCAGGCGGCGGGCTGGAGGGTCTGTAGCCCCCTCCCCCCAAAAAAGAATTAGGATTTTTTGCTCTTTACTAGAATTTTTGTAGTCAAGATGAAAAAAATTTCCGTGAAAATAAGGGTAATTTTTTTTTTGTAGATTTCCTTTCTTAAAAAAAATCATTCAAGTTAGTACAATTGTTTTTGTTTTTTAATTCTTCAATAAATTGTGGGGGTCATAAGATCTTCCTCTGAATACTGAATTCCTGCCTACTTTTCCTCTAATTTAGAAAAAAGAAAAGAAACCAGAATAAAATAATAATGTATATGTTTATAGATAATTTGACAATATTTTTTCTTTTCTAATTCTACTATAAAATTTTCTCCCCCAAAACATATAACTGACATTAGTCTTAATTCAGTAGTACCATATGTCTTGCTCCCACTTTCTCCTCGCAATTTCCAAAATGTTCCCCTCTAAAACATGTATTATTGTCTATCTTTGGAATAAATTGATTTAAATATGGATGTCTATTTTTTGGTAGAACAACGGGCAAAGTAGAGCCATGCCTTATTGCCCTATACGAGAAAACCCTGTATCGTTGTTTCTGGGTTTTGTGGAGGATGATTTCAATGGTTTTTTCCCACCCAAAAAAGGAAAAAAAAATCAAATCAAATAACATGAATATGGTATTAACAAGGGTCTTAATTCAGGAGTACCATATATCTGGCTCTAGTCTTCTCCTTGCAAAAACGTAAGCTTTGCTCCTATCTATATCCCAGGCTACACACGCTCGTTTCTAACACTCGTCTGAATGAATTTCATTATTTTTCAAATGTTCTCTCCATTCTTTTCCTTTTTTTATATAAGGCGCTGAGCTATAGCTACACGCGCTCATTGTTAAAATGGGTCTTCTTCAGACAATCAATCAAACAGATAGAAAGAGAAACTTTGCTCTATTAATAAATATATGTACGAACATTGTAAATTTACACTGTACATCATATTAGGAAAAATATTTAGAAAAGTTTAAACACGTTTTTCTCACGATTTCATTTTATGTAAAATATTAGTTTTTGCCCCAGATATTTATAACATACTGTTATATTACATTATATTATTAGATTGGATGGATATTGATAATAATATTAAAATCATGATGACATTCAAAACTCTCTCTCTCTTTCTCCTTCTTTATACCACCCAAAACGAAGCAGAATTGAGTCCTCTCCAAAACAGATTGCCTCAAATTTTCAGTTTTTTTTTTTTTTTTTTTTTTTTGCATCGTTGGCTATACATTTTAAATAAAGTGTGTATCAGAGCATAAATGATCCCATAAGCGGATTTTAAATATTATATATGAACATACATTTATTTCTCTATACATACTTAGAAGATCAGTCTATAGGCATACAGGCATGTACCAATTGCCTTCATCAAAACCTTTCTTCCTTTTTTCTAGGTACATTTGTTAGGTACTACCTATTTAAAATCAAATTTAATTTTTTTTTTTTTTTGGGGGGGGGAAGGATGTACAAAAGATTGATGTAGCTATACGAGATTGGTCTGAAAAGTTTTTCACCTCAACTCGTAAATAAAAGGTAGCCGCATCTATCTAGTATTTGTTGACAGTTACTCGCTAAAGTTTCAGGCATTCGGACGCAGAGTTGTTATGTAACAGGCGTTTGAGTGAGCTAATCTGAGTGTTTTTGTGAAATTAGAAAAATCGAGTATCGAGCTGTCATTGAATATATGTGTTTGAAAGTGTAACCTTTCAATAAATTCAAACAATAGCAGGTATATAAAGGCTCATTGACTTAAAATTTGACACCTCTAAGTAATTCCGACTCTGATTAATTTTGTTGTAAAATAAAAAGTACTTTGTGGACAATTATTTTGCAGAGGACAACACCAAGTACTAATTGGATGGGCTAAAGGGATGGCAGCATCGCTGGAAGAAGTGTGTTGAAAGTAGACAATGTTGAAAAATAAATTGGAAAAAATGTTTTGTATCTTTCTTAGGTCGGAAACATTTCATACCACCCTTGTATGTATGTATAGCTATAGGGATGGGATTTTTGGAGAATCTGAGGAGAAGGCAGGAGCAAGACTGTTGGTACTACTTGAATTAAGACCGCTGTTAATATCATCTGCCTGAGATATGATCTTGTGGATAGAAAATGAATTACTGACCTTCATCATTTAAAATATTGTATATTTATACTTAAGCATAAAGGGCGGGGAATTTAAATCTGGAAAATTTAAGGATGATGTATTTGACAGTTTCTTTCCCAAAATTAATTCATGATTATTTTGCTCTTAAATGTAAGGATCCAAAGGGAATTCAATCACTCAAACCAAACAACTCCAGCTTCAACCACAGGCTCCAACCTGGCCCTGAATTTGACACATGCCTTGTCCATGTAAGCCGCTGTCTCAGGAATAGAAGCTCGTCAGGAATATACCGTGTTGTGTGCTCATTTGTTGTACTCTCCCTCTTTGATGCCCCCACATAACATAACAAGGGGTTCAGATCCGGCGAGCTAGGATGCCACATTTCCTTTGTCTAAAACTTGAAATTCTTGAAAATCTTTATTTTTCAAGGAATAAATAAATAGTAAATCCAATTACCAAATTTCGACAAACCGCAACAATTTAAAATTATAGCAAGACACTGCATTTGTTAACATTAATTTAAGCTCACTAGCATCATTATCTATAGAGTTATTTGCGTCTTTGGGCAAGCGCCCGGCAAAAAAGTACACAAGAATGGCAGTACTGCGTTTGTATTCAAGGGACATATAAAATATTTTGTATTTTTTGCTTACACAGTTTTGTCAGCTGAATCTGATGAACAAACTTTTTTTATAAGCATTTTAATCCATCTTTGGTGTAAATTGTTTTAAAATGTATCCATAATGATACTCGGCAATTTGAAGAGGGATTGTGACTCTGAGAATTTGAACGGAAGTGTAAGTCCTTGCTTGAGTCAGAGTATAACTGATGATTACTATTGGAGTAGTCTATATCCTTGCTTTTAGTACAGATCTAATAAAACGTCATGACAGAAAAGTTGCTCTTTCCCCAAACATTATACAAATTGTCAGGGAAAATCATCATTGTTGATTTTCCGGTGGCTTATTATATCGGTAATTCTTTTAATTTACAACCTAAACAATATGGTCCGGAAAGTGTAAAAAACCCAATAATTCTTTGTAGTTGAAATATAATTTATTGATCTCACTAGTTTATTATGTTGGGATTATATTTTAAATTTTAAATATCATGATCCAAATTGGCTTAAACCAATCTATTTATCTGCCCCAAAAAATATTTTACTCAATACACTAATTCCTTATCAATATTCACCAAGATTTCAACTATAACAAATAATAATTTCTTCCAGTAATTTTGTGTTTTTATCTATAAAAACCAACAGTTTAGTTCGACAATCCCCAATAAAGTTTTGTGGCGATTCAGGATTTTGAAGCTTCATCATATCATTAGAATATGCAATAATAGCCGATTCCTAGTTAAAAAGATATTTTTAGGAGCAATAATCATTAAATCCGAACATCAATAACTATGTAAAAAAAAATAATGACCTAAAAATTCAACATTATATAGAAGAAGACACTCACCACAATATTTTATAGGTAGAACCAGTTTAAAATGCAAACTCATGTTTTTTTTTGTTTTGATTTTTTTTCAAGATCTAAAATGACATTCCTAAAAGTCAACTAACATGTCTATTTATTTAAATAATAATAAAATATTTATACATGTAATGATTTTCCCTTATAAAATTTATGAATTATTTGTAATAAAATTGCAATTTCCTTCTTTTTCATTAAACTTTCTTGTTTCATTGGGGTTTTGACCGAGTCAAGTCTTCTACATTAATCTCAAAATACCATTGTATATATACATTGGAAACATTTTTTTTAAAATTTGATGGCCTTGTTTTATATACTTTCTTATTGGTCCCAGCCAACCATAGCTTTGTAACTTATATTGCCCTATATATATCATTTGAAATTTTTTTTTCTCAATCTGAATTATATTCTACAAGTAAATTGTACAAGTTGCAACTAAAAAAAGAGATGAATAATTTGAAATGAAGGATTTACAGTACTTGAAATAAGAATAAAACAACTATTAAATATTGGTGGTTGTATCCGGCATTTATCAAGGTATTTAGGCGTCGGCTATAAGCCAAAAATTATCTTTATTAATATAGAAGATTACTCCTCAAGAAATCCTCAGTGTTACTCTTAGTTTTTCGTTAATACGTAATTACTAAATACTTAGTTATATAAATTTATAAATGTTATTTCCTCAAGAAAAAAGAATAATTATATGAGTTTAAAAAAAAAAAATCTAAAATGTTGGGTTGACTGATGAGTACTTCAAACTTAAGAGCGCTCACTTATAAAACAAGCAAAATTCATTTTAATTTACCAGCTTTTATATTTAATTCAAATCTAACACTGATAATTAATGTACATGAATTAGGATTTATGATCTACATAAGAGACCAATAACGTAAACAAATAGAAACAGTGCTCTTGTTAAATATGCACACGCCTGCAACTATTATTTCTTAAATCAATAATACTTATATGATTATATCATGGAGGACTCTGTACGGTGAAACCATTCGGTACATAAAATGCCCAACTCCAGTATTTTGAAAGTCACCGACTTCGACTCCAACACACATTATCATTTTTAAATAATATGTTTTATAGCCAAATTAAGTACTATTGAGTCATTTGAGTCCTTAAATATCGATTTAATTAATAGTTATAGCTTGCCTGTTATATGTAGTACATAATTGTGCAATGTATAAAGAAAATATTTGTAATGTAAGAGATTTAACTAGATGAACAAGAAATGAAATGGATAAAAATCCCTTCATAAATTGTTGAAAATAATTTTTGTATTCGTTACCGAGGAACGACAACACACACAGCATCTCACTGTCTATGGCCTATCCAATATAATAGTTTAGACTTTAGAAGTGCTTGGGAATTGTGATTGCACGAACTATAGAGCACGTTGGAAATTTTTGGAATACACTTATAAATTAGTTTACTTAATAAGTTTCATAAATGAATAGTACTTAATGCCTATAATTTATAACCATTTAGAAAATAACTCTACGAATACTAAATATAAGCCTTAGATTATAAATAATCCTTGTTTACATAAATTATTTTTGTAGCCAGAGTCGATACAATTTTTCCGACTCCACCAAAAATGGCAAGAAATTGGACTCTGCAGCCCTGAGTGAAACCTTTACACACGTTAAATTCTATATTCCGACAAACGAACCTTGCTTTATTAATATAGATTCTATGGATATTCCATATGTTAATGTAATTAAAGTATTTGTTAATAGTAGGTAATTAGAAGGATCAATGGATTTTCAAATGAGGAAATTACAACTTGTACAATGTGATGATATGTACAAGTTGCAATATAAGTTTTGTATAAATATCAAAATCCTAATTTATACACAAGATATTTGGGTATATACTGCCTTGTTCAGGCAAAAAAAAATAACCAGTATTTTCATAAATATTAACAGACTTTATTGAAGGTTTTATCTCCTGATCTGCTCTAACCAGTGTGTGGGGGGGGAGGGAATTTCATAATGTTGACGTCATAGTTACACAGTCTTGCAAATTTATTGTAGAATAGATATTGAAAAAAATTTCTAAAATTAAATTTCTAATATTAGATTTTTGAAAAAATATTTAGGATATTATTATTATTATTTTTTTTTAAAATTTCAAGTTTTAAACTTTTTGTTAAAAATTTTTCAAAAATCAAATAGTTACTTTCAAAAATTATAATTTTTTTTGAAAAAAATTACAAAAATTCATAGCTATTTAAAAAAAAATTCAAAAATCTGTAGCATTTGGGTAAAAAAATATTTCAATTTTTTATAAAAAAATTGAAATATTACATTTTTTGGATTTTTTTTTTTTTTGGAAAATTGTTTTTTTTATATTAAATTTGGATATTTGGAGGGTTACAGCCACTCCAGACGAACCTATGCGGACGCTCCTGCATTATTTGAACTAAACAATTACTAGAATCCAACTGTGAATGACGATGAACACAATAAGTGTTATTTATACTCCAGTATTTGACTGATCAAATAGACTAGTCGCTATTGATGTATCTGACATTATTTAGAACAGATGACCGCAGTCCCTTTCAGTTTAGTTTATAAGTTTGAGGACTAAACTGAACGTCACTCAACTTTATTTATTTATTTTTTAAATCAGTTCTAGTACTGGCAGTCTTAAGGACCGGCGGTCTTAATACCAGTTCTAAGACTGGACTGGAACAAAGTATTAAGTACTGACTTACCCAGCACTTCTAGTCACTAACCACTGGATATTCAAGGCAAGATAGTGAGTAAGTCTGTTTTGCCTGAACAATGAAGTATATGTAGAAAGAATGAAAGGCTATTCAAAAACGAAAAAAAAAAATATATATGTAATGTTTGCTGGTCCATGTAATAAATAAAATCTTTTTGAGCTCAATTTTACGCAAAATTATGTTGCCCCCCCCTTTTTTAGATCAGATTAGCGTTATTGGTCATCGTTGGTTCTTATGGCTGTATATATTTTTTATATAATATTCACTAATCCAATCTTTTCCATTCATTTCATATTTTCAAGGTGATTTTTAAGAGGTATGTTCAATGGATCTTTGAATGTGGAATGAAAATTACGACATAAGGAGAGTTGTATTGAAAAAAAAAAATATCAGGAATATACATAAATAGATTAAGAGTCAAAAATATACATATCTTGGAGGAAAAAAGGTAAAAAAAAAAATGTTAGAGACACAGGGGACCCTCAACATACTAATTTGAATAAAAATGTACATCAAACCATACAGGAAAGTCAGATTCACATCATATATTTTTTTAATAAAAAACAAAACAAAAACATAAAAAAACTCATTTACGAATAGTATTGATGATGTATATAATCGATAAAAAATAAACAATAGGTGATTCAAGATATCGACAATGACAATAATAAGGAGCAGTGATCCCTTTAAACAAAATTTTTAAGAATGGATGGGTGTCTGAAGGATTATATTTTTTGTTAAATTGGTTTTAGCTATTTTTTTTTGCAAAAAAAATAGCAAAAATTTAAATTTTTGGAAAAAAAATTCAAAAATCAGTAGCTTTTCTCAAACAATTAAACTTTTTGGAAAAAAAAAATCAACAAATCTACAGCCCTTCAGAAAAAATTAATTTTTTTGGAAAATAATTTCAAATAATATATTTTGTAAACAAAATTTAAAAATCCACAGCTATTCACCAAAAAAAATCGAAAATCCATAGCAGTGTAATTTTCTTGACTTGACTTGTTTATAAGCTAGTAGTCCAGGCATTAGTCAGTGGCGTGCAAGTTTCATGAGCGAAACAGTGGGCATTGATTGTAATAGAAGCGGGAGCGCGCTCACAATTTTAGATGAGCGAGGAAAAAATCGCTCTTTTGCACATCAAAATTTAAGTAGTATGGAAAATATTTTGAGTGCTTGCTGAGGATTTGGGATTTCTTGAGTAGGGTTATAGTTTTAAAACAAAGACATCTTGATCAATATGTTTTTCAAGGTATGTATGTGTCTTAGCGAAACTTTTTTTTTTTTTCAGTAGGAGAGTTGAATATTACACTCTAACAACGGGGACTCTTCTCAATGAATTAAGGAGAGTGAACTCAGTGAAGTGAATAAAAAGTTTCATAATGCATAAAAATGACAAAGTGACGTCATCGGGGTTATCATAAAAATCAATATCTTGAGTGGGAAAAATATATCACTACGACCATGTATCTCCTCATGCTAACAGTCACGTTTCAATACTATGTTTCAAAGCTTTAAGTTGTAAAATTGCTTAGGATGTATGAAAAATGTATAGCTGGTCGATAATTAAAGTGTAATATTTCTTGTTTTAAACAAAAGGGGGGAGGGGGGGCAATAAATAGTTTTTTCTGTGGCTTCTTTGTATATAGATACAAGGGCGTCCGTAGGATTATTTAATATATATGGATATGTAGAAATTTCTTTTTTGGAATTATTTAGAAAAAATCTCCAAAAATTTATATTTTTTTGGAAACAAATTTTAAAAGAAACAATCATTTTTTTTTTTTTTTTAAACTTCAAAAATCCAAAGCTGTTGAAAAAAATTAATTTTTTACTAAAATTAAATCTCAAATATTTACTTATTAGAATAAAAATTCTTGTATAAATTTTCTTATAAAAAGAAAAAAAAATCATTAATTTGGGAGCGGGGGCTACAACCCCCTAGCTTACCCCTTGAGGACGCCCTGAGGTGATGCTAAAAATCTACTCGTATATTGAGTATTCTCTTTGCACACATCGGCTATTTAATTCAAAAATATCCTGTAGAAAAAAAAAAAATTCCATTCAAAAATCAGTTGGGAAAAAATAATTGATAACTAAATAAAGACATATGTAATGAAACGTTTCTTTTAAAGCCGAATGAAGCCATTTTGCAAACAAAAAAAGAAAAATGAAAATAACAATTTACTTAAGATTATGGTTATTATAAGATTTCTTTTTTCTACTTATACAATCTATCCAAGTATATTATAATATGCATGTATAACATATACTGACCCTAGGTAAATAAAAAATTAAACCAGTATTAGTTGGTATTAAATGCATTTTACAACTTCTTGAAAGCATTTAATGAAAATGAATTTTGACATAAAATCATTGCTATCAGCACATATAACCTCAAAACAAAACTAGGCAACTTTGTATAACTTGTAACATGATTTTCTCCATTTCACTTTACATACACTTGAGATTTTAAAACTCGGTTTTGACTACACTTGAGATTTAGATACAAAGATAAACGGGAAAATACGCAAATGACATAATAAGATTCTGGCAAACCGACCTGACTTGTCTCAGAAAATAATACTTTTGACTTGAAGGGTAGTGTTATGTTTCACCATCTTGTATTTCCTTTTATTAATATAGGAATGGGATTTGTTTTCACAAGAGTCAATGAATTTACCTTTTTAGCAAGAAGTATCAACTTGTATGCATGTTTTATTTTCATAGTTTATCCTTTTAAATAGTAATCCCTGTAAAATATAACTTAGTGTATGATTTTACCCCCCCAATCCAATCGTCTACTTTTATCAATTCCATATAGATTGCGTTTAGGAAAACAACAGTTAGTACTACCTAATTGCTTTTGACTTGCATATGGGCGACTTGATTATATTTCTAGATATATAATGACCCGAGATCAAATACTCCGATGGGGAAAAATAATCAACATCACTTAAATCTTTAGTCACTCTTCTGATATATGTATAAATACTCAATCCTTTTTAAGCTCTTATAGACTATATATAAAACAGGCGTATCTTTAAGTACCTGAGTACAAGTTTGCTGGAAAAAATGGTTCATAACGAATGAAAAAAATAGTTTACTTCATATTATAAAGTATTGACTTGTATATAAAGATTTTATTCAGAATTAAACCATTGGTCAAATCGTAGTAAATTGTTTATATTATTCAGATTTGTTGTCGATCACCTTTTTTAATCGTTTAGTTCCCTTTAATTATTCACTTTTTCGAATTCCTTTAGTTCACTAGATTTTCATATTGAGTTTGTTTCGTTTTAACCAATTTCAGAACAATAAATTGCAATTATAAATCAAAGTAAATAAATAAAAATCAACATCTCTTAATATAGTGGTCGTCAAGGTAAGACTCATGGGACACATCTAGACTGAAATGCACTTTTGATGTAGCGACAACTTCTTCTACCTTCGTATTATATAAACCGACCCTTTGGAGTTTATGGATTATTGAAATTATATTGTATTGAAAGAGTGAGTCTAAGTAAGATTCAGATGAAGTTATTATAATTATTACGAAAATACTTTGCAAGCACACATTTGAAGTTGCTCCTCAAAATTTTGATCTGATATCCTCATCTTATCATTGCTTAGGATTAATTTTCCTAGGTTGAAGAGCCTTTCCACCTGTGCATAGGTTGGGGTAATGGTGTGATATTTAATGAAAAATTATCTGATCCTTCTATAGGCGAAGTGACTGAAGGGGCTGTAGCCTCCCTCTAAAAAAATTAAGGATTTTTTGCTTCTTACTAAAAAAAATTTTTGTGTCAGGATGAATAATTTTTACGCCGAAAAATGATTTTTTTTAATTAGGGCAAATTATGCTCATATAAAAAAATTTAATATCTTCTTTTTTTTTTTCAAGAAATTTAATATTTGAAATTTGTTTCCAAACAGTTTAATTTTAGTAAATAGCTGTGGATTTTGGAATTTTTGTCCCAAAAAAGCTAATTTTTTGTGAATAACTGAATTTTTGAAATTTATTTTCATAAAATTCGATAACCAAGCTCCCCCAGGATGTCTGTGTATAAGCAAATTAGCATGGAATTTCGAAAAAATATCTTCTTAGAGCCCTACCCTTATTCAAGCCCCTCATGTACGTACAAAGCGCGTGTCCGGTCCGTACAATATATAAACTATTAAAATAGTCAAATAGACCAATGAAAAATATTTGTCTTTGAGAAAATATATCTATCGATCGAAATCGAAGTACTTTGTGTAAAAATTAATAAACAATTGGATTATACCTTAAATTGAAAAACACTGAGATAATTTATTCAAAATCAACGATGAACAATTTAAAAGTTTATTTTTTGTCGTTCACGTTCACTTTTTTTTAATTCGTTCATTGTTAATCGTTCATGAACGATTTTTTAAACGATGAATGATCATCACTTTTGAACGATTATCTACAAACCTGATACTGTTATTAAATTAATAACATATTCCATTCATTTAATGATTCCAAATACCAAGAATCCGGAACAATAGGCATCCGTAGGTAAAAGTAATTATCAAACTTTATATGAAATAGTAGTTTTAAAAAGAAACAATTATTTTTCAAATTTATGGAAGCCTTTAAGTCTGCTTTTGCCCCCAGCAGAGAAATTGCCTAAGTACCGGATTATTTCTGGTACCCTAGAGGTAAGAACCAATTTTTTTATGGGAGAAAAACGAAAGCGTTCTTTCTGTAGAATCGATGATGAATCAAGCGACCATTTTTAATTTGATTGTATCACACTTGGACCTTTGTACAAAGGCGTTGGAAATCTTCTAGACGAACATTACGACTTTTATAATTTGAAGAGAAACCATTTTATAGCCCTTTACATTGGAAATAAAGAAAAACTTATAAACGCCATTATCATAAAGATACACCAGATTTTATACGCAAAGCTAAGCTTTCTGACGTATTATTTATTGTGAAGCTATACATAAATGTTTTAAAAAGGATATAATGTTTTTACCTACTTTTATTCCAACAATTATTTTTCTTAGAGATGTTTTTAGCCTGTCTATCGCTTCTATATTTTTTTTGAACGGTATTTATAGCGTTATGTTACTACATTCTACAATAAGTATATATCTGTTTATGTGATTCTAGTTAAAGATGTACTTATTTTGCTGTCCAACTCTTTTTAAGTATTTATATTTTTGTTGTTTTTGATGCTTTGATTTTAAAATTTGAAATATAGATACGCCTACTGCCCAAGAAAAAAATAATTATAACTCTGCGTAGAAAGAAAATATTTCATTAAAAAAAAGAATGAAAGTAATGGATAAATAAACGACTGAAGTAAATATTAAGATTCAACAGATAAATTTATAAAACTATAATTTTATAAAAATAGATTGATGATAAATGTATTCATCATATCAAGTGTTCGTTAACAATAATACTAATTAAACAAAAATATTAAAGTAATTCATACATGGTAAAAAGTAAATTGTCTTAAGATATAAAAATGATCTTAGTATCAATTAGGATCAATGATGTATAATTGAAGGAGAATTATATATAGAAAATATAGCAAATTTTATTATAAGAATATGTGTTCTTGGAAAAAGGTCATGGGTACAGTTATTCAAACCGTACATGTGCATCCCTTATCAGCACATCCGGGAATGACAAAGTTAAATTGTTATACAAAGAGTATTTCTATTGACAAATAAGAATATAAATAATGTGGATGAAAATAAAAGCTTGAGGTCTGTGCTTCTGGAAAAAATAAAGCAGGTTGAATAAGATAGAATTGGCTAAACCCATACGACAATTAATGAAGAATTATAGTATTTACATGAATATGGTGATACCGATGTACAAGGGCAAGATAGTGATTTGAGGTATTTACTAACGATCATTGATGTCAACAAAAAAAAAAAATATCCGAAAGTGTTCCTTTTTTGAGTGAGTCAATGGTTGAAAACATTTGTAAAATTGTATTGAATGAATTGTTCCCAAGGTATGTATGAGCATGAAGGTAATAACAGACGGAAGATCACATTTTATAATTAAATGTAAGTGACAGATGTGTGATGAATTGGGAGTTAGTAAAACTGAAACTCCAGTCTATCAATCTTATACTAACCTTGTGGAAAGATTAACTAGGTAAAATAAGTCCATCTATTTGAACAGTAATGGTCTAAGATAATTTATTCCTTATAAATAAGTGTGTATATGCCTGGGTGGAGCCACAGATCAAGTAAGGTTCCTAGTAATATCAAGGTTAGGTTATTCTCTATTTTCTAATTAAGTATAACATTTTCAATAGTATTTGACATAATAAAAATTATATTACAAAATTCAAGAATACATCCACATCAATTCATGAATTGGTTAATACAATTACTGAAGCGTTAGATAAAGTTTGAAAAAATAGTTCAAGAGTCATCTTAAGAAATGAAGATGCTTTTAGTAAGAAGGCTAGGCAACAAAATATTAGTTTTGGAAATAATGTCTTTTGTAGGGACCACAAACTGACAAATACCGTAATTAGTTATTTATTATAATGGACTAAAAAGTTTTAAAAGGCTTTAAGGGTAAATAAGGACATAATAGCCAAATTTAAAGGAAACAAAGTTTGAAAAATAATAACTAAGGATAGAAAAGGAGTGAGAATAAATATTTCTGTGAATAAACAGAACAACCACCACTCTATCACAACCGAACATCCAGACAATGTCTCAGCTTCAGAGGGATGCGTCTTCAGAACAAAAATGTGAGCCGGAAACATGGTCTGGGCGTTGTGGAGAATTCCCTTCCTTTTTTTTTTTTTTGGAGTGGCTCAATGCAGATGCTTGCATTGAACTTCTGGATAAAAAAGTGCTTCAACTTTCCACACTTTTGGGACTTCAACATGTGGCCGCCCTAGTCTCCAGATGTGAATCCTTTGAACTACGAGATTGTTTGCTATTCCTCACAGGAGTGTCTAGTCTCTAGAGGCTTCCATATAGAAGGAGTTGACCAAGCTCGAGTTTGATTACATAGTCAAGGTCTGCAAGGGATTTAGACCTTCTATTGAGACAATTATTAGAGATGAGGGCTTACATATCGAATAAAAGTTTTGACACCCATTATTTTCAGATGACTTTGCTTAATAAATGTCCTTTCAAAACCTATCGTTTAAATTTTACTCTTGAAAAATTGATAAAAACGGTCTCGGTAGCCTTCTGGGTACTGATACTGGCTACGAGGAGATTGCACACGCTTTGAAAATTAGTTGTTACCCCAAAAAATTATCACAAGGAGACATGAGATATAACCAAAAAACAAACCCAAATGCTTATTTTTGTTTCAGTTCTCGTTTGGTTGCGTAGTGAAACCTTGTAATTAAAAAAACAAAAAACAGAGATGAAATTAAGATAATTAAATGGTACTGCAACATTTGTGTTAACAATCTGTACAAGTATAAAACTAAGTTTATAAAGATAAATGTATGTAAATCAATGGTATCTAATCCTAGAACTGATCCTTGTATATAATAATATGAGAGGTTATATTTACAATTTCCGTTATTTTTGTATATAATAATAATATCAGAGCTATTTTTAAACGGCTCTATTATATTATTTTAAATAAGGCCAAAAAGAATTTCCTTTATATTTCAAGTCTTAATCAAAAGTTATTTCAAATATGTACTCATAAGTTAGGAAATACTACTTATGTACATATCTATGATAAATATGTATAACCTTTTGGCTAAAAACAATTTGAGTTTTATAAATATAGATATATATATAATACCTACCATATATATATATGTATTGAATAGGTAGGTGCTCCTTCATAATGTATACCCCCCACCCGTCCTCCTTGTGAGAAGAAATTTAAAAAAATAAATAATGATAAAATGGTGGTCTAAAGCCAGGAGGACCACCGGGATTAAAGATGGTGAAGTAACATCTTAGTAGTAGGACGAAGAGAAGGTGAAATTGCCTTTTATATACATCCATACAAATATGGTTGAAAAACCATTAGAGCCATTATTATTGTTATTTATATATTTTTGCTTTTTTTTTTGTGATCAAGTTGGATTTTAATTCATATATATCATCACGTTCCCCATTCTTATACTTCCTTTATAAGAAATGTAATGATATCCTTTTTACCATATGTCCCTGCAAATTTTCAAAAATTTCTACACAAAAAATTAATTTTTCAAATTTTTTCTACAAAAAAAATTATACAAACCAAGCTCACCACCTTCCATCCACTGTTTATGTCGACCGGTTTTTTTTCTCTTTATTATGTGTACATAAAAATGGGTCTAGTTACAAGGATTCTCGTAAAGCACCTCAAAAACTAATTTGAATTTAGTTTAAACAGCCACAATTTAGCCTCGGAAAATATCCCTCTATCACGTCAAACCATTAATCAATTTCCAACAAACACAGTAGGCATATTGTGGAAATCAGGTTATATTCAAATACTATTGCAAGAAATGATAAAACTCATTCATTTCAGATGCAACTTCAATCGTCGACTTTTGACCATTTTTTGGTGGTTACTTTTATGTGACGTTCTGTGCAAGGGTCGTCTTTGGTGCTTTTTCTACCACAACAAAACTTAGTGAACCGCTTGTGAATCATTCCAAGATATGAAGAAGAAGATTAACAATAATGTCTCATGAAGCCATTTTTTCATTTACATGAGAAGTAATATTATATTAATATTGGAAATAAACATTTTTCCATCGAAAAAAGAAAGAAGTACATGCTTCAATTGAACGGTTATCTTAGCAGCATTGGTTCAAACATCAAATTTAAATTTTCTCTTAGTTCTAAGCTATGTCATATCCAAAGATCTCGTTCAAAATAAAGAGCTTCTATGATAATTGAAATAGTTTCTTGTTTGAAAGAGGATCAATGCTACTTAATTTAAATTATAATGGCTTATACACTTTTACAAACAAGAGGTATTTCATATGACGAAACCACCTTATACTTGGAGGTGAGGAGTTGTTGAACTTTGATTATTACAATATGCAAATTTCTTAAAATTACTTATCTGCTCTACATGTTAAATGTGGTAATCACCTATAAAGTTGTTGCAGCTTTTATCAATGTAATAATGTTCTATATATTTGTCAAATCTTTTATTTACTAATTACAATACATTCTTCAGTATCAATAAGACCAAGGTGAAAAGGCGGAGCAGGCGGCCAAAAAAAAAAAAAAAAAATGAGTTGTTTATGGATAGCAAAGCGGTGGTTCCAATTATTCGGGTCTGTTAATATGGACGTCGAACCTGAGGTAAGCTCTGGTAGGACAACAATCAAAAATGTCTATAAAATAATGGAAAGTTATGGAGTTGGGCCGGCATGTGAACACTAATTCCATTGTCCAGTAACTGAAGATTAGCAACAAACCCGTTTGGAACCATTTGCATAAGGTGTGTCTTAAGAAAAAGCTCGGTGAATGTTTGCTACACAAATTGACGCAGAAGAACCTTTTGGGATCGAATTTATGTTTGTGACTCTTTGCTGAAACGTATCTAAATCGATCCATTTTTGGAGCGTATGGAGACTGACGATAAAAAATGGGTCACATACGAGAACAAAAGACGAAAAAGGTGGGTTTGAAAGCTCGGTGGAGCGGCTCAAACGATTGCCGAGCCCATATTAACGGTCAAGAAGGTTATGCTTTGTGTTTGGCGGGATTAGTTTGGAATCATCCACTATGAGCTGATCCTATTGGGAAAAACACTCAACTTTGACTTATAGTTTTCAAACTTAACCATATTAACGAATGCAACCGACTAGAAGCGTCCAACATTAACCAATATAAATGGTGATATATTACATCAATACAACGCCAGACCACACACCTCTTTAACGATGCGCCGGAAGCTCCAAGAGGTTGAATGAGAGATTTTATTGCATCCACCGTATAGTCCAGGCCTGGAACCAAACGATTATGACCTTTTCGAGTATTTGAAAAATTTTCTTGATGGTAAAAAACTGGCCTCAAGAGAGGCTTTGAAAATGAGCTGCTCAATTTTTTTGACAATAGGGACGAAGTCTTCTTCCATCGAAAAATTATGAAATTACCTTCAAAATGGACATTAGCTATCTAACAAAACGGTACATATTTTATATAAATTGGATAATCCTAACAATGTTAATAAAGCGAAAAAACGCGCAGAACTTTTTTCCTTCACCAATTAACATAAATTTTGAAGAAGGAATTATTTTTATTTTTCCTCTCTTGCACAATTTTGAATGTAGAGAGATTATATTTATATTTGTGAAGTGTTATTATAAAATCAGGCACCGGATCCAAAAATGAGAAAAAAATATTTTTCTTTTTTAGCAATTTCACTTCATAAGGAAGGATCATAGGGTTTTTTACTGGGCATTATACTTCCATATATCAGCAAAATATTCTTTTCTTTAGGGGGTTATTTTATGTAAGGCTTTGAGCTTTTTCGTGATCCTCTTTCTTTTTAAAAATTGAAGGCCTTAGCAGTCACAGTTTTGTAATCAAATCTATTTCAATGTTTAATTAAATTGAATTCTTGCTACATACGTCATAAAGCATTACAAACCACGACTTCCACCCAAAAAATAAAAATAAATGTTGGAATAATTTAAAGAACAGAGCTTAATCGATTATTATAGCTTACTGATCGATTTCCACGAAAACAATTCCAGTTTTATTTATGTTTAGACTTCACATTTCTGAATAACTAACAAATTAAATATTTGATGTTGCTTGTATGAGTAATTGATCAAATTTTATCATTCTGGGGATATAATTTGAATTGATATTATTAGAGATCGATCTCATTATTAAAAAATATCAGACAGAATTGAAGTTTAACTTGAATTATGTTACTAAGACTCCCAATTCGACTACAACTTGTATCTAACGTATGACACTTGACTATTAATATATTTAAAAGTTGAGATCCTGATAAAGTCAGATAAATAAATTTAGAGCCCATATCTCTAAAATTCAGCCATCTCCCTCCCTTTGAAATTACAAATTACAGCTTTCAAATTTGATGGAATCAAATGCCATTTGAAGGGTGAAGGCTGGAAATATCTTTATTTATCAATACGCTCTACGTTCTTTGCTAATTGTAAAAAAAAAAGAAAAAAAAAAGGAAAGTCTTCTGAATATCCCTGGGTTTCTTTCCATATTGGACGTATGGTAAATTCGGCTATTACCCTATGTTCGTTCTTGGTCATAAATTATATCTCTTTAAATTCTTTATTGAGGATAGTTGATTCATTATTACATGTAGATGTTTAAATTATGTCTTTTTTTGTGGATTTCATGACTTCATTCCATGATTATCTATGGTATTTTACCCTATTTTCTTACCTATTGATAAATAAGTGCATATAATGGAATGTGGAGAGTCTTGGGAGAGATTTTTCTCACAGATCTATTCTTACATATAAATAATTTTTAAAGTATAAAAATATTTTGTCTTCCCCTTCATGGAGCAATCAAAAACATGAAGTGAATTTCAGCATGAATAAATGTCACACATCAAATTTATGCAAGCAAAGAGAGGCCATGGCCTTTTTTTAAACTTTTTGTATCAAAAAGTTAAATATATATTTAACTTTCCATCAAGGTTGTAGTGACTGTTATTTAAATAGAATAATTTATTAGTCTACTACAAATATAGGCCGTCCACACAAAAGTAGCAAAAATATTTTTCTTTAAATTGAGAGTGGATTACATTGGTATTTTCGACGAAATATCTTCAGTTTCTATGAACAAGCTGTTTATATTTATGCCTTGAAAGCGCTGTAAATTGTACTAGGGCGTGTTCCATTGAAATCTGAACACAAGTTAGTTCAATAATTAAGGTTTATTGGTTTAAATTGATTCATATTTCGAAATATTAAAACACAAACAATTATTTACAAAGCAAAATAAACTTGAGCTTACGTACTAGTTGAGAAAATGATACTTGAACGTGACTGATGAATTTCAATTCGTGCACTCCATGTAGTGAGTATTCTCCAGTACCACTGTCTACGGCTTCAGTAAGTCAAAAACGTTGATAAAGGAAAAGGACTCTGTCAAAAAGTCCAAACTGGACGCCATGACAGTTCACTACATTAGCAGCGTGTGTCAGGACATCCGATCCGCCTGGAAACCATTTTTGCCGCAAAGGACGGTTACATGAATGATTCAGAGAGCTCAGCCAAAACATCTATTTATAATACTATTATTATTTTTAATTTTATTGTTAATTCATAAATTATATCTTGTTCAAGTATAAAGTACTCAGATTTTTATAGACCAATCGGTATTTTAAGTAACCAAAATTACTCGTCACAATAAAAAATATATATTGTTAGATTGCTCTTGGAAGGCCGTATTGAGTTAAAATAATTCTGCAACATCAAATTAAGGTTCAAAACTATAGTTAACTTTCTGAAGTATCTTAAATTATCCCACAAATTTAAATAAAATAACCAATAATTTACTCCGATATGTATTTTAGGAAAAAAATAAGAAATTTCTCCTTTTGATGATTTAAGTTCAAGATTTTTTTTATATTGACACAGCACAAATAGGAAGATCAGGATGTTATATTTTTTAATCAGCATTGTCTGATATCACCCTTGCCCCTCATTAACTATGTTCCAAAATATAATTGTTGATGGATTAAACACAAATTAGCTCATGTTTAGCTGTTAAAAATGGGGCATGGTCAATATAACAAAACATTCATAGCCGCAACAGGGGCGTCCTAAGGCGGTGGTCTGGAGGAGATGTAGCCCTTCTTCCTAAATGAAGCAATTTTTGCCTTTTACGAGAACTTTTTTTTATCATTCGAGGAAATTACGCAGCAGAGCAAATAATTTGATATTTGATTTTTTTTTTTTTTTTTTTTTTCAAAAAACGAGATTTTTTCAATATATTTTCCATGAGATTCTGTTTTCTATGAGTAGCTAGCGATTTTTGAAATTTTTTTCTAAACAATTTAATATTTGAAATTTAATTTTTGTATTTTTTTTTCAAAAAAATCTAAAAAACAAGCCCCTGTTAAACAAACTACTCAGTAAACAACATTTATATCATATGTCTTAATATTCTTGAAGAGTCCCTAACTACTACAAATAATCCTTTAAATATTTAAAATAATTTTTGTTCTCAAAAAAATTTGTGAAAATATGAAATTATGTTGTTCAAACATTTAATACTTAACAACAGGTACAAAAAAAATCATATAAACCTCTGTTAGTCAACATCCTTATTATATAAATGTTAGTGAACTGGGTATAAAATTAAACATTTTTAATTAGAGGATACATAATTAAACGAATATAACAATTACGTCATTTAAATTTTGCATTTGTAAATATCAATTCGTCGAAAAAACAACCCTCGATGACTGGTTCATTTTTGCAATATTACAAAAATTATGTAATAAAACGTTCTGGAAATTGAAAATACTTTATTTTATAATGTTAGAGATGAAAATTGTAAGTTCAAAATGCAATGTTTTGTGCCATTTCTACTTAAAAATTGAAAATTGAAGTTAAATGAAAAAAAAAATGAAAAATTATTCGGGAAATGATAGATATTTTAGTTAAATTTTTGTTCTATGTATCTATCGTATTTATATACAAAAGAATTTCCAAACAAATTTCTAAAAGCTTTATTTTATCTACGAATCCAATATTCAATTGTAAATCCATTTTTTTTGGGCACCTAAAAAACGAAACTGCAGTTTTAAGCAAATAATTTTTTTCCCCGTAACTTTTTTACGGTTTTTAAAAAAATATAATAAACATCAGATTTGCATTTTTTTTTTTTTTTTTTTGAGACGGACCCACTTTTTGATTCATAACCCAACCCCCTATCCTGTCTCTTTAAGCTCCAAAAAACAGTTTTTGTGTTTTGGTTATGGAATCTCTGAAAAAAATCGGCACCCCCGTATTAGCCTGACCAGGTTCAAAAGAGGCACGCATGTATGCAAAGTTTCAGCCTCTTAAGTCCAACAGTATGGGCACTTATATAGGGCACACACATAAAAAACCATATTTTATATATATATAGATTAAGATAATTAATTTGGGGTTTCAACACTATATAACTTGTTATTCTTCTAATAAAACGATTAAATTTTTATATTTTATAAAAAAATTATGGAAATTATGGGGATTTAATTAAAACTCATCACTTGCATTTATTAAATAAAATAATAGATATAATATTACATATTTCTAGCAACCGTTGTACAATCAGTCCTTCAAAGGAAAAAAGAATACAAGAAATCAACAGGAATTACTTTTAAGCAAAACAGTTAATGAAATTTACTAACCCCCAGTTAAAAATACTTAAATATAAGAATAAATTCTAAACAAGGCATTATCAATAAAAATATTATAATTGTATATAATCAGATTTAATGTTTCATTAAGGTTTTGGTGAATTAAAATAGATTCTACGGAACAATAGACATTTTGATAAATTTAGGCCTGTATACATAATATCCTGTTTACTAACGGAGGGTTTCAAAACGTAATCCTATTTTTTTTCTGTCAAAAATTGAAATATAATGTATAATTAATTGTTAAAAAGTGAAATTTGCTGTGTATTTAGGAAAATTGACAGTATGAAAAATTGTCATTTGGCACACTATCTACAAAGAAATTCAGATTGTACAATTATTTATAAAGCAAATATCGATTAAATTATATTTGAATGATATTTCTGATTTTTTATATATTGTCAAATATACAAAATCGTACACAAAAAATGGGTTTTATGAAACATTACCAAAAACTTTTAGTCGAATGATCACTGATACAGATTCCTTGATGATGATTTATGCTGCAAGACTATGTAATAATCTACGCAGACTACCCCAATGACCAACACATATCTCAGTATTATAGAATCAGAATTAGTTATACTGCAGGCTGTGCATATGGCATCTAACGTGTATACAGGATGTAAATCATATAAATATTATTGATATAAGAAATAATAGTGTAGTCTTATTAGTCAAATATTGCAGGCATGTACATGTTTAACAAGAGCACTGTTTCTATTTGTTTACGTTATTGGTCTCTTATGTAGATCATAGATCATAATTCATATGCATTTACTGTTTATGTTAAGATTGGAATCAAATAGAAAGGCATGTATGTCATAACGAATTATGTTTATTTTCATTCGTGAACGCTCTAAAGACAAAAGTACTCATTAGTCATCCCAATATACTTTTTTTTTCCACAAACTTTTATGACTATTCTTTCATTCTTGAGGAGAGAACACATATTACCACTTGTTATTTTTCTAAGCTTCACATATGATACAATATGTCATTTATAAATATATCAAATAAATTTATATGATGTTAAATAACATCAGAGTCATATTTAAAAAAAATAGTAAATATACCCAGTCTTGTTGATTGGAGTTATTTTCTGATCAGCGGTCAATTGCGATATGGTGATATTATATAGCTGTTCGTAGTATCGCGATCGGTCCTGATCTTTATATCACTATATCGCAACAGAAATAGCAAAAAAAAAAAATCGAACCAATCAATTTTGACAAAATTAATAGTGCTGTAGTTGTCAAAACAGGTCTTTGTCTTGAGATTCCTATGTTTTTATGACTTAGGTATCGGCACAATCAAAGTGATGCTCATAGAGGAGTGGCTGTGTGTGATGCAGCACCTTTACACCGCCCTTGCTGTGCTTTGGGGGACAAGGGGATATTTTTGGGTCACTTGCTTCCTAATCACATATCTAAAGGTATACTGGGATGTGGTGAAGAACCACGTCAACAAATTCAAGCTCCTGGTCGACGCTTTAGTAGCTGGAATTGACAAACGCTTTGGAACCTACTTTGAAATGAGTAAGATGTTGGTCCCCTCAGCTTATCTCCCTCAATTCAAAGTAGTCTTTCTTACTGAGGAGACTCAGAAAAAAAAAAATAGTTCCTTTTTGAGCACCTTATTTGAAGATCAACCATCCAGCCCGCTATCTCAAGATGTGCAAAAAGAGAATAATGTCTTCACCAAAGTTCCAAAAAGATAGATATGGTCATGCAAGAAGTGGAAAGATACCTGGCTGATGGCTCTGAATGTCTAGAAATGATTTTGGCCTCCAAGCAGTGCCACGAGCGAGTGTTAGTTCCCCAAGGACAAACAGATTCTGAAGAGGCCTAAACTAAAAGTTGAGAGACGACAACTTTGAGAAGCAGCTCCTGTTTATATCAAATATAGACCTGAAAGAAAAATGATTTATGTAGATATTTTATCATTCACCGGCAGAGTATATTTTAGCTTTTTTCTATGTATATTTTATTTTTGTATCATTTTAGTAAAATATTGTAAGTAAATACATTTGAAAAAGGTGTACTAATTCTTTATCTAAGTTAAAAAGGTATATGTATACATATAAAAGTTTAGTTATAAGCTTAAAGAGATTGTATATTTGAATATGATCGCACTTAAATTGATCAAATTGCTGATCGTAATATCGCTATATCACAGTGATTTTATGATCCCCATTTTTGATCGTATCGCAATTTTTCCTCATCACTCACAAGTCTGAATATATTTACTTATATTATCAGGTAGCTATATGAGTTCTTCAAGTGTATCCATCGATCATATACGATAAAGTCAAACTAATATCAGTGTAACATGTGTATCAGTGAAACAAAGAAGAACATATGTGTAAAATGGAAAATATGACGTCATATTCAAATTGCCCTCAAAAGTATGTATCTAGCATTTACATACATTGAAGGGTATGTATAATTTAACAAAGGAAGGAAAAAAACAATTTTCATCTATTTTTGTGTTTTCAAATTCAGTACAAATACAAATTTATTGTGGGAGCCATTTTTTATACTAACTCATCCATGTATCCATGTTCATCCCCTAATGATGAAAATAGACAAAGTAACCCTGACAATTTGAAAAATGTTTTGGAGGAGATCAACTGCAATCAGCTGTGACAAGGGAGGAGGGGGAGAAGGAAATAAACAAGGAAAGCCGCAAAAATTATTTCGATATTGATCCCCAATTCTACTCGGAGTCTAAACAGGACTTACAATAATAACTCCACAATAAGGACAAAAATGGACAAGATTTACATCACTAGTTTATACTCGTATATTGAAGTAATTGTACAGGGTTGATACTGGTACATATTTTATTATTTTCAATTTTTTGAGAGTAAAATTTAAACACGAGGTTTTGAAAGGACATTTACTTAAAAAAATAATCTGAAAATATTGGTTGGCAAATTTTTTATTCAATATACGAGCCCTCAGGTCTAATACTTGTCTCAATACGAGGCCGAAATCTTTTGCAGGCCTTGACTATGTAGTACTCGAGCTAGGTCTCCTGCTTCTTGATGGAAGCTTCTAGAGCCTGGACACTCCTGTGAAGAGTAGCACACACCTTCCCCCACAGGTGTGCCTAGATAGAGCAGTTCAAAGGTTTTGTGTCTGGGGATAAGGGTGTATTGAGCGATAACAAACTTGTCCCCAAACTTTTATCTGAATCAAGGTAGGACTTTCTTATCCAGAAGTTCGATGTCAGCATCTGCATTAAGCCACTCCGTCCTCTCCACAAAAAAAAAAGGAAGGGAATACTCCACAACGCCCCCGAACATGGTTCCGGTTGGATTTTTGTTCTGAAGACGCGTTATTCATGCTGATACATTGTCTGGAACTTCGGTTGTGATGTAGTGGCTTTTTTTTTTACTCACAGTGGTATCAAATGTGAAAAATTTTATCAGAAAAGAGCAAAACTTTGCCTGAGTTTTTGTTGGCCTTCAGAGAATTTAGAATCTTCTTTGCTCTTTCCAACTGTCTCGGTTTGCTTTGTTCAGTGATAAGATATCTTGTCCTCCCCCGTGATTTTGCTCCAATGTCATACTAGATTGAAAATAAAAAAATGTTTAGCAATAGATAAGATCATCCCTGGAGTACAACCAAAAGTATTTAATAAATTGGGTGCGATTTTCCTTTTTAAAATTTTTGATTTGATTTAAAAATTAAAATAGTTTTCGTTATAATTCGTTTTAAAATAACAAAACAAATCACCTTATTTTATTTTACAATCCTTCTTTAAAAAGAAAGAGAAAAAAGGCATCACTCGGAGTTATTAAGATTCAAAGAACAAAGAGATTTTGCTTTAATAATATAAAAAATAACTCTCCAAGAAATCCTCAGTGATACTTTCCATCTTTCATGCATTAAGGAGCATACGCACTCATGGTTCCACTTTATATGTTATATGTTTATATGTTCTCTCCTCAAGAATAAAAAAATATTTATAGGAGCTTGAGGGGGGAAAAAAACTAGAATGAGATCTTTTTTTAGGATTTACGAACACTAAATATACGTACTACTCATTGATTTTATTTTTAAATATGCCGCACTGAGTTTTAACTACACACGCTTGTTTTTAAACATCGTCTAAAGTCAAATTATTTACTCCTTTTTATTTTATTATGACGAGCTGAGCTATAGGTGCACAAATACATTGTCAAAAATGAGTACTCTTCATACAATCAAACAAACTTTGTTCTATTAACAGGGTTAAGATTGTTGTTGGAAATTGTTCAGAGTTTATTAACAAGAGCTAATAAAAAATTGCTCAAAACACTGAGTCGATTTTTTCAAAGAACACCCCTAGTCTGGGCTCTGATTTACCAATTAACTTTGTAAGCTTTCTACTCCTCTCTGTAAAGGAAGAGAGGTAGAAGGAGTCAATAATTGATGACAACTTATTAAAAAATATATGCAATTTACTTACAATGTGAATGCAAATGATAATTGATTTGTACAAATGTGTCTTGGAAATTAATGCACTTGGGATCTTCTTGCTCTTAAATAGTTGGAATTGTTTTGTTTAGATTTATAGTTGAGGTATAGCCTAATGTAGGAGTATCTAATCCTCAAATACAATCCATGATTCTCCAGGGATATCAATTTTAAATATTACGGGTTTTTTTGTTTTGTTTTTTTGAGAATTTCGTTATTTTCTTATTTACACATGAACACATCGATAGGTATTTGAACATCTGATCCCCATTTATACTTTTGAAATACCTATGTATAGTATATGTCCAACATATGTAAGTACCAGGTTGTTAAACTCCCTGAAATTTCAGGGCAATTCTGAGTCCGACTTGAACTTCAAGTCCAAGTCTTTGGTTCACTTTGAACTTCAAAACTGAGTCCCAAGTCAGAGTCCAACATGAAATTGTAGATCAAGTATCGAATCCAACGGGAATTTTTAGTCCTAATACCGAATCTGACCAGTCACACACTTGGATAGATATATTCATACGCATAATTGCAATCTATCCATTAATCTTGGAGAATATCAGTAGATTTGCAAGCCCGTTTTTTGGGGAGGGGGCTTGGACCCCCTTAGAGTTTATGAAGCTCCCCAATTTCTTGTCTTATATTATATATATATTTATAAATCTGTTTTGGTGTTATCACACACGGAATTAGAATGTTAGAACAGATCAGTCTGAAATTTAGCAGGCAGACCTATAAAATAATGTGGGATCCTCCTATACCATGTTTCGGGCCTTAGAGGTCTTTTTTTCTTCTCTTTGGTGCATTATAAAATAATAATAATATTATTTTCCTCCTGCACTACTTTTTTAAATGGAGAAGGTTCTCCTTTTTATTGCAATAACTCATTTTCTCCGCCAAAATCATATAAAAAGCAACTGATGTTATACAGGCTATTAATTTAGTCATACCATAGGTTTTGCTTTCACTTTTTCCTGGAACTTTCCAAGAAACCCATCCTTACCAATGAGAAACAGAGAAAAATTGCTATATTAGCGAAATGACTAAGAATTGTACCTAAATCATTTAAATATATAATTAAAAATGTATTTAAGTGATGTCTACAAGGGTGTTTTGTGGGACTCTTTTTTTCCCCCTTCCCGCTTTGTTTAACGTTTTAATTAACCTTTCAGCTAGTATTGGGACGATTAATCAGAATCGGAGAGTCGGAAGTTTTTTGTGGAATTGGGATTGGCATCGGGAAAATAAATGTTTTTCCCAATGTGATTCCGATAATTTTTATTACTTTTTAAGTTATCAAAAAAAAATTGACCCCCCTCCCAAATATTTAAAATTTAATTTTTAAAATTTTTTGCCAAAAAAATTTAATTTCTCAGAATAACTATGCATTTACAATAAAAATTCTCCAAAAATTTTGTATTAGAAAATTGTATATTTAAAAATGATTTTTTCCAAAAGAAGTTAATGATTTGGGATCGACTGGGGATTCTTAAAATTTTACTTCAAAAAATTTATTTCTTGAGAACAGCTGGGGATTTTCGAAAAAAAATTCTAAAAAATTTAATTTCTTGATAGGCGTAAACTTTTAAAAACTGTATAATTACCACAGTGTATATTTGCATTTGTTTTTCCAACAATATTATTTGTGAATATGGGAGGGGGTCCTATATTATAAACCTGTGGACGCCCCTGATACCAAAATGGTATTTTTAACCTATTATTTAAAATATTAAAGAATCAGAATTGGCATTGGGAATTTTAACTATGTAAATGACATTTCATTAAAGTAGAAAGAAGTTACACAATATAATTGATTTATTTATTAAGCATGAATCCATCTTCTCAATATTTGAAAATCTTTTACTGCTCTTAAAAGAGTATTTATCCATTTTCCAACTTTTTTTTTTTTGTTATTGTTTAAAAAAATAATGAATGAATGAAGTAGAAATTAGAAAAAGAAAAATGCACTGAAGGAATTTTTTGTTTCATATTGCCAAGATATTAGAGCGCAATCTCGTACTTTACACTCCCCCCGATATCTTATGCTTCTTATTTTTACTTACACTATGTAGTAATATCTCAAAAAGTCATTTCGTTACTATTTTTGAACTCTTACATCAATTAATGGAGAGCTCAAAGGTAACCCTCAACATACGAATATAATTCATAGCCCTTTACTCTAATTGTAGTTGATGCATATTGTGTAGAAGCTGTACAAGTTGCAACTTGTATGTGCAAATTGTACAAGTTACAATTCATTCCTCTTTAAATGCATGATTTAATTACAACATTAGTCATCTATAATAAGATGGCAAGAAATTACAGCATACATACATGGATCATCCATAGAACATTCAATTATTGGATTATCCTCGTCCCAAGTACTCTCAATCCTTTTTTATGATATACAATGTACATAGGCCTGTATATACTGGATGGTCCAGATAAATTGGGGAAATCTTTAAAGTCTTATAACGAATTAACTAAATGGGATAAAACGATTATATTTTTATTATTTAAAAGCCTACATCAGATTCAGCTTTGCAATTGTACGGATAATTAACTTCGTCAGGGACTCAACAGACAATTGATACTTAGCATAGACCTCATACTCGACCCTGCCCCAGAGATATAAATCGCAAGGGGACAGGTCCGGGCCAAAAATCTGGGCTCCAAAGTGAGGACATTTTCTAACCAAGATATCCTGCACTTTTTTGACCTTGTGGGCCCGTGTACTGTTTTATTGGAAGATGTAACATCTTCATTGGGAAAATCCTTCTATCCAGGGAATGTAAATTAAAACCAGAACTAGTATAATGGAATTGCAGGAGGTTGCCAGGCCTGCCAAAGCTTCCAGCTGAAGTTATCCAGAGAGGCGGATCTATTTACAAATATTTGAATATGATTAAATGTAGCTTTTAATTAATAAAAAACTTATTGACTCTGCCCATCTAGCTTGTTCATTATAAGCCTTTAAAGATTGTCCCAATTTATCTGGACCACCCTGTATATACAGGGCGTTGTATATTGTATCAGAAAATTGTACAAGTTGCAACCAAGAAAGAAGAAACTTATCTGGATCATACTGTATATGGTTGAAGAAGGAAACTATGGAATAATTGCAAATAATACAGGGTTTCCCTGTATGTAATTATCTATCCAATATAATGACTGTCTTCCAATGAAGGATACCAGTTGACACTTTCATCCTATTTATTTTTTATTTACATCAATGAATGAAGACAGGAATTTATTTAGAATCGAGTGACTCATAGTAATACATGATACAAACATAATAAAAGTATGTCCAAGTTACATGTATCGATGAACTTAGAAATGTTCATTTTTGAGGTGCAACCAATATAATCATACTTGAATAAATAATAGGCTCGTAAAATGTGAACCAAATGTATAAGGATTTTTTTTTTTTCAAGCCGTTTATTTATATTGTTCATCCTTAAAAGACCTATTTTCTTGCATATTTATATTACAACGCACATTTTAAACAACCAAATAGTGTATTTCTTCCATTGGTTGAGCTTTTTTAGTACCCAGTGACTAAAAAGACTAACTCATATGATTCATAATTAGAGTTGGCATTCTTGATAAGAAAGAAAGAAACCAAGGGGAAGTGGGAGTTCGACATATGGTACACCTGAATTAAAACCCTCGTTAATATCAGCTCCCTGTTATATGATTTTGAGAGGATAAATGAATATCTGCTGTAAATAGGAAAGCCTTCTACCTTTAAAATAGCTCTGGTGTTAGGGAAATATTATTGTTATATATAAATTCATTTATATTGATTTATTCATGTATTTCTAAAACAATTTATACCAAAGATAAGCTGACTACAGAGGAAGAAATTAATACCACGACGACCTATTAAATTATAAACAAAGCACACACAACAGCCGTTTTTTCCTTTTCAGTAGTTTTTTCATTACATACTACTCAACTCTATAAATATTAAAACATAGCATATATGTGGCAAGTTAAAATAAAAACAATCTTGAACAAAAATCAAGAAAAAGAGAAATATCCAATGTATTTATTCACATCATATTATTGGCATTTATACAGTTCTAGGACATATGGGCGATTTTTTTTTTTTTTTTTTTTTTTGAAAGAATATTTGGGACAATTGGCAGAAAAATTATAAAAAATTTATTGATATATTCTAATTCCTTTTTTTAGTTATATTATGATAAATAAGTATTGTTGATATATATGTAAAGTATGTAAATTATTGAGTATTTTTGTGAAGAAAAATAATTTTATATTAATTAATGATCATTTTATAAACACAACACAGTAGTTTGTGGATCCAATGTTCCATAGTTCGAATCTACCGCCGACGCGTTTTGAAGCATCAATGACTCCTTCTGATATGCTATAATATATACTGACCCACGGGTTGTTTAGATGAGTTGATCTACCCCAAGGCAGGCTAAATTATTTAGCCGCCACTTCTTTGAGCATCAAAGAACCCTCCTTATATCCTAAAATATAACCCGATCCTAAGGTTTTACATGTGAAGTGCTGGGACAAGAGACTGTTTAAACTTTACTATTGACGTGTTTCGAAGCACCAAATACCCCTTCTAATATGCTATAATACATCCGTCCCACAGGTTGCGCAGGTTAACTGTTGAGCCACGAAGCAAGTTCATTTTTTCCGCCTCTGCTTCTCTGATCATCACAAAACCCTCATAATATTCCAATATACACCCCAGGCATCAGGTTGTATATGTGAGTTGCTACCCTTAGGGCAGTTTAAACTCAACAGTTGCCACATTTCTAAGAAACGCAGAACTCTTCTAATATACTTGAATATACCCGGCCCATGGGTTGTATATATGAGCTGCTGCGCCTCATAATAGGCAAAATTATTCTGCCCTGCTTCTTTGAGCATCAATATCCTAAATATAACCTGAAATTTCTGGACCAAAATGCAATTGAAACTCTAACTCTGCCGCCTTTCTACGCACCTAGGATCCCTTTTAATATGCCCTGATATACCCCGGCCCAGGGTTGAGCACAATCCATCCCTTAAAATCATATGGATAATACTTCATTATTAAATACCTATTTTATTTTATTTCGAGGGATATAATTTTTTTTTGTTAGATAGTTAGAGAATCCGAGACGAAAGAATTAAATCAACCTCGGGGTCCAGCCCTTCATCTGCACAGTGCATAACCTGTGGTTCAGTGTGTGTTATAGTATGTTACAAAAGGGTCATAAATACTTAAAAACATAGCGGTGGTGGAGTTTAAACTGCTTTGGGGCCCAGCGCTTCACCTGTACAACATGTGGCTGTCGATATTAAATGGAGTATTTCATAGCAAGTTTTCTCCATCGTTAAATAATTTTATTGTCCAAATATAATATAAATTGCAAGGAAATTGCACACGATAATGCTTTGCAAGAAAGTTATTTAGAATTTAGAATATACAGTGATGTTGCTTCACGATGATATTATCCACAACAATTTTGTCTTACAATGATAATGTAGACAACAGTTTTACCACGCAACGATTTTAACTGCTACTTTTTTACGACAATCACTTTTAGAGTGAACCACTGTTTTGTTGAGCTTATACAGTGTTCATTAATGAATATCAAATATTTTTCTGGAAAAACCCCCCTCGCATAAATATCTATTTATCATAAAATCATTTTAAATTGAATTAAATATGCAATTGTAAATTTAATATTATTTTTCGGCCAAATTTCCCAAATGGGCATTTGGCGAAATGTCCGTTCGGCAAATATCTCTTTGGCAAAATATGCATTCAGGAAATGGTCATTCGGTGAAATGTTCTTTGTCAAATTGAGCCACAATTGTAGTATTTGAGAATTTAATTTTCTATTGTATGTACAGTTGGTAAATACAACTCTTAGTCGTCTCTTCCCTTGCATGCAGGCAGACAGGCACGCAACCTTTCCTTTTAATCACTTCTCAAAATGATGGATAAAAATGAAGAGAATATTATAATAGTTAGGAATTGTTAGTTTGTAGTATATACGTACATATACTCGTTTTGCAAGTATTTTTATATATGTTATTTTTCCTCTTTTTTGCAGATATATATATAAATAATTTGTATCAATTAATGAAGAAAAAAGAAAAAAAAAATATTCTGGGAGATTTGCAATGATTTTTTTCCCCTGTAATCATTATACTTTATTTTCTTCCAAAATATGAAGGTATTTTTTAATAATAATAGCAATGCTAGATATGCTTTAAATGGTTACTTGATTTGCAAAAATAAATAAAAAATGAATAGGTTCTACAAACATATATATTAGACTGTCTCGTTTTCGGCTTTAAATCCTTCTCCACCTGCACAAACCTCTTTTCTACTCTGGATAATCAAAACAAATACTTTGGCAAGCTTATAAGCCCTAGCAATCTATATTTGGCGTGGTACAAGCAATTTTAGTATAGAAAGAAGAAGGTATTTTTGTGTCAAAATCGTCTAATTTTAGTCCTCTTGGGTACGTTAAAAAAATCCATTATTTTCCCCATATTTGTCTGTAGTAATGTGTATCGCACGTTGTGTAAGTGTGATCGGTTAGGCTAGATGGCCTTAGAAAGGTAATATTCCGTACTAAAAAGCTGATCATGCAGTTTGTTTGCTTGAAGGCAAGTCAAAGATGGACATCAGCAAAGAGAAAATGCGCCATATTTTACAGTTACTTTTCAATATAAGCCGAAAACGCAAGCCAGGGGACATAAAATGTAAATAGATTTGATCGTCATGATACTTTAACAGCCAATCACCTGGTATTCAGATTTTGTCAGTTATGTTCCGGTAATTTGGATGTGAGAGATGTTGAAGTTTTAGTGTCGAAAATGTGGATAAAATAATGAAAATCGTCAAGTCTGACCGTCATGTTTTGCCAAGGAGCTAAACATTAATGGAAAAAAGAAATCCATCATACATAAATAATTGATTTCTTTTAAGTAAGCCGATGATGCTATAAGTAAAAAAATTAACTTTTTTTTTTTTTTAGTATTTGGTTTATCATTTAAAAAAAAAAATCTTTGTTTGTAGTCGAATTAGGTGTGTCAATGATCAACGGTTCTTTTCCTTTTTTCTCCAACAAAACCAGGGACGTCTACAAAGGGTGGGCTGGAGGGACTGCACCCCTCCCTAAAAAAAAATTGTGCTTTTTCATAAAAAATTTCATATTTGATTTTTTTTTTTCAAAGATTTAATTTTTTGTGACCAGCTGTTGATTTTTGAAATTTATTTTTGATACAATTTAATTTTAGGCCAACAGTTGTAGATTTTTAAAAAAATATTCAAAAAAATTAATATGTAATTATTTTTCTGAATAGCTGTATATTTTTGAATTTTTTTTTCCAAAAACTTAATATTTCTGAACAGCTGCGAATTTTTGAAATAAAAAAAAATTTTAATATTTTGTTTTTTTGTGAATAGCATTGAATTTTCAAATATTTTTCGAGAAAATTTAATTATATCAAATTAAATTTTTGAAATTAATTAATGATTGTTTTTTCAAAAAAAATCCAAAAAACCAAGCCCCCCTCCCAAAAAAAAAAACCCCATGCAAGCACCCCTGATATCAAAGTTGAATCCTAGTTGAAGTGCGATAGTTGTTGAACACATAGGAGACAAATTATTTTGTGGAATTTTGATGTTAAAACAAGGAAAACAGCCATTAATCATTGAACAAAAATAAGTAAGATTAAAAATATGGTGCACTAGATATTTTGAATCGATAAAAAATATAAAAAGTAACTACAATTTTTAATTAGCCAAATATCCAATTTTTTCAAATTAAAATGGCATGTATCGCACATAAAATGTCGTGAGAGGCTTGTAACTTTGCCAAAGTACAATATTTTATTATCTTCAGCAGAAAAGGAGCTTGTGCATTGTACAGGCGGGAAAAAAATATGTCTCCGAAAACGAGACGTTCTAATATATATATGTTGTACAATAATAGTACATACATAGTTGATATTAATGAATTTCACAAAATCTCAATTTTTTTTCTTCTGATTTTAAATGAATAAATACTTTTGTGTCATTAGTGATATTATGTGATGTTAGAGAAAGGATTGAAACCCTACATAGTGTATACTAGTAGGTATACTATATATATATATGTAAAATATAAAAAAAATCTACTTTTGAATGTGACCCTCAAACTAAAAAGTTTACTTTGCCCTTAATGAAACAAAATAACTACTTATTGTAAGACCACCACAGGGGATTATATAGATCTAAATAAATAAATATATATTTTTTTTTTTTTTGGGGGGCGGAGGAAGGGGATTTGTTTTTGGATATTTTCTCCAAAGAATCCAAAAAATTAATTTTTTTATAAAAAAGTTTCAAAAATCCATAGCCATTCAAAATTTTTTGATAAAATTTTGTAAATTAAATTTTATGCAACAAAATTTGATAACAAAAATATTTAAAATTTAAAATATTGAATTTTTCCAAAAATTCACAGCTAGTTAAAAAGAAAAAAAATTTCAAAAACTAAGTTTCAAATATTTTAAAAATTAGAAAAGGGTAAACGGTTGTTTTGTGTTATCTTTCTTTTTTGTTCAATATGTAATATGTCATCCCTGAGTTAATTTCTTCTTCGAAAGTAAGCATTCTCGTTTAACTTAGGTGTAAATTATTATTAAATAAATATATATGAATTTAATTATATTTTCCCTCAACTAATGCAAAAAGTTTCTCTTCTTCAACGCATTAATTTAATTCTCCCACAAAAATCATGGAACAAACAGCTGATATTATCATGGGTCTTAATTCTATATGTCTCACTTCCACCTCCTCCTCACCCTTTCAGAAATGATAACCTATACTTATTACTCTTTTGTTCCGTTTTGCAGTTATTTTTTCTAGGAGATAAAATGTTTAGATAAAAAAAAAAAAAAACACACACACACTATTGAACGGTATTCCAATCTAGTCCAGAGATAAAGATACTCGAATAATAATTTTTGAATTCTTTCGTCTTTGTTTTCTTACATTTCGTATTGTCTATTGTAATATTTTATAACTTTTTATAAAGGGTTCATTTTTCCATTTTTCTTAAAATAATTTCTTGTTTAAAAAAAATAAAATGAACACTCATTGTTATGAGCTCGGTGTTTTCAATTTTGTTCATAATTTATCCATTGTTCTTCATTTTGTCTTTATTTCAATGAAAAGAGAACAGTTTTTTTTCATTCATTCGAAACATTGAAAAAACTATTTTGTTTCGTCATCATTATGCAAAGAATACACAAATAGTTATGAAAATTCCTCGACGAATAAATTTGGGTATAATTCTGTCTGACGAAATCTACAAAGTTGGACAGAAATACGTGAAATCGAAAGGCCATATATGACTTCTTTCAGAAGGCGGCGTAGGATATTGGTATATGAAGAAAATTCCAAGTTGTTTTTTGAAAAAAAAAGAATCCAAAAATTAATTTTTTTTTTGGAAAAAGTTTCAAAATTAAATTATAAATATAATTTTTTTTTAAATTTCAAAACACATAGCAATTTACAGAAAATTAAATTAAAATATTAATTTTTTTTTTTCAAATTAATATTAAATTTTTTCTACAAAAATTTCAAAACCCATTGCTAATCACGGAAAATTAATTGAAAAAATCCTTATTTTTCTTTTCCTGGGGGGCTAAAGTCCCTCCTGCCACCCACTATAGCTCCCTGAAGTATCAAGCAATGGTGTTGTGGACCTAAATTTCTAAGATGCTCCGAATTTTTTTTTTGATTCGGGCAAATAAAAAATTACGTGAAATGTATATTATTTAATAATACTTTCAAACTCAAATAAAAAACACCTTCTTGACTTGGTCAAAGTCAAGTCATACATCTTCTTTCAGACACTACTATTCTAATTAAATAAATTAAGAGAGCGAATGTGGCATGCGTAAATATAATAATGTAAAAAACTATAAATTATCAGAACAATAATATTATATTTGAGCTCTATTCATAAAATTTAAATATATTAATAATAAATAAAACATTTAAGATAATGAGAGACTAATTTTAAATTTAGTTATACTTTTCATTTGATTAGATCCATTTTCATTCATTAAAGACGGCAAGAGATGCTCCATTTCTGTTATTTAAAGGGATGATGATGGTATGCAAATTCATCTTAAGAAGAGAACAAAACCAAGCTAACTAGAGTGGATTCCTTCCTTGGGTAGATATAATTCATATTTTTATATATTCAAAGGGTTGAAACTATAACGACATCAGATTCAATTACAAGGTGCTGGACGTGAAATATAAAATAAGATATGTTAATTAAAAATAGATATTACCAAGTTTAATAGAAATACATGTTTAGACCATCATGTACTTGAACTTGCTGGAATTTTCAATCTGATGTATTGTACCGACTGCTGGGAAAGATAGACAGATTTTGACCAAACACACAACCACTCATCTACTATGAAGTCAATATTAAAAGCGTGGTGGAAGTCAAACATCAGTCGTACACGCGTTATGGTATAATCTTGTATTTCTATTAGCCTTGGATACTACAACAATTATTACCATAAGACTAAAATATATATTAAAAAAAATGTGTTTAAATAATTGAATCACTCTAAGAGAGACAAATTTGATATTTAGATGTGTTTTTAATTCGACAATTGCAAAGCCCTAAGATACATATTTTTTTTAAATTAAACATTGAATATTTTCTATGTATTAAGAATAAGATCTATGTAAGAGTCTAAAGAAGTGTGTCATTTTTCATTATTTTTCAGCTAAAAATGGAAATATATTGAGTTCAGAACAAGATACAGAATCAATACAAACACTTTTTAGTCATAAAATTACTTTTACATAAGTTTGATTAATTATACTTTTAATTTATTAATTGTTTCAACGATAATATTTCCGAATTACTATAATTCCAGATATTTCAGAATTCAGATAAATGATAGAAAAACGGAGATCACTTTTGGATTTTTCGCTCATAGATAAATTTGATTATTGAGTGTCATTCATTTGTACCATAATTTTTCCCCTTTTGTAGTTAATTGATAACTTCCATTCGAATCGCAGTCATGTTAGTTTGTTATTTAACTTATTTAAAGTACTACAGCGGTAAAGATTTGAACTACATTCGAACCATATGGTATATAGGGTTGTGTTTCTATATAATGATAAGTTAAAAAGTTTATTTTTCGAAGCATTTTTCTGAAGTACTTTTCCGTATAGCCTTGAGCTCTTCCAGCAATACCCTCCTTTATCTCCTCAGTCGTTGCAAATCTCCGTCCTTTCATGGGTCTCTTCATTTTTGGGAACAAAAAGGAGTCCCATGGGACCAAATCCGGTGAATATCTGGGCTACAGCCTGATTGTGGTGTTGTTTTTGGCCAAAAAATGCGATGATTATTTTGGTCGAAATTAAACAGTTTCAAAACTCCTGGGTTGGGTTTCCAGTAGATCCAGCATCCCCTCAAGATGTATTATAGGAAGAAGTATATTTTATATTGAACATTTTTACAGACGTTATGAATTGCATCAATATTGAAGGAAACGCCGTCTTGGGGGCTCAAAGTTAGTATTTTTACACAACATATAATTTACAAATGTCCAATAAATATTGAAGAAACTTCATTCAATGCCTTTAAGAATAAAAAAAATAAAAAACAGTTTACATCTACATTGAATACCACTTGATAGAAATGATAAACTCTGACATCTGAATCGAAACAAAGTATTAATTAATAAAAATGGCTAGATTTATAAAAAAAAAATTTGATTTTCTAAGAGAAAACTAGGATCATTGGAGGAAAAATATCTTATGTATCCATTGTATCAGTGAATATATTACATACACAATGGAAATAAACCATTATTTTGGTACATATTAGGGTCTGGTATATAAATCAACTTTGCATTAGAGGGATATATTTTTAATATTTATTGGTTTAAATAATTTTACTTCGTAGTTCCATTTTGACATACAACAGCATGGGTGTCTGGGGGGGGGGGCTGTAGCCCCACAGACAAATATCCAAATTTCCACCAAAGTTTAATATAATAATATTTATTAAATATTTAATTCGAGCCCCCCCCCCCAAAAAAAATAATATATATATATCTAATTTTGGGGGGACCCCTGAATAGGTCACTATTTAACTTACTATTGATGAATTTAGGATTTTCTTATAAAACTTGTTTGTTTATGTTCTCACAATGGTTTTCATCAACAATGCTGCTGATCTCAGTTGAAACTCACTTTGCTAAGTATGTAAATTTTAAACTTTGCCTATACATAAAACAGTTTGTTTTTTAATATAAATAATATCCCAACGTTACAGGGGATCTTCGACAATCGCATCATAAGCCGAAACGTCAACTGGCCACCTTTTAGCTGCGATTTGACTCTGTTGGACTATTTTTTGTGAGGAACCTTCAAGGATAAAGGTTACGCCATCTATCCAGAGACGATTGACGATTTAAAACACGAAATTGGAGTCGCCATTGCAGTTATTGAAGCTCACACAATCGGTATTGAAAAATTGGGTCTACAGAATGGACTACTGTAAGGCCAGCCGCGGCGGCCATATGAATAACGTGGTGTTCCACCATTAACCGGAATGTTGAGGCTTTCAAGTAAAAAAAAAATTATTGAAAAATCTCCATCTGTCTTTCTTTATAGCAATATCAAAAGGAAAAAGTTTCGTGGGCCACTCTTTATTATCTATATCAATACTAGATAGGCCTCTAAATATATATCATCCCTTTGGTTTATGTTGCAATCTGTGACGTCATTGAAAATATGTTGGCTCTCATTTTTTGATAAATAATTACTATCCCTTGAACAAGACCCAAATAGAATCAAATAGATTTTTGCTGTTTTTGTGATATTGTCTAATAATATAAGTAAGTAAAATGCAGAGAATTTAATATTATATCTAATTGTTCGACTTAGGACTATTATTTTATTTTAATATAGTACCCACAATGAGGCGAATTTCTCTAAATTTAATGATCATTCTTCTAGAGTTAACTAAAAAAGGCAAATAATAAGAATTTATATATAAGAAATATTTTTCTTATATATAAATATATTTTGTTTTTTTTCAAACGAAAATCTATGGTCAAAAAAATATCTTACAAATAATTTATCATATTTTTTTTACGTGAAAACGAATAAAAAAAGTAAAAAAATAAATAATTTTTCATAATCAGACTCACTATTCGACATATATGAAGAATCGGGAATCAATTCGATCCCTCTCTTCTTGTACTTGAGAATCACATTTGTAATATGTGTATGTGAACTGTCAACAAAAAAGCAAGATAGATGATTTTTTCTTAATATTAAGTATATACTATATTCAAGAAAATCTGTGGGATAATATTTTGGGGAGGGCTTTGCTTTTGAATTAAAAAAATAAAGAAATTTAAGAAAAAAAAAATCAAAAATCCATATATATTCACAAACAATTAAATTTTTTCCAAAAAAATTCAAAAATACATAGCTACTTACAGAAAAATTATTTTTTTTGAAAGAAAATTCAAAAATCCATATCTATTCATAATAAATTATTTCAAAAATCCATTGTTTTTTATAGACAATGGAATTTGCTGAAAAAAATTCAAATTCAAGAAAATTTAATAATTTAAAATTTCACTTAATTTAAAAAAAAAAAAAAAAAAATTTAATTTTTGCTCATCAGCTGTGTATTTTGAAATATTTAAAAAAAATAATAATTTGTGTGTGAACAAAAAAAATAAATTTTTGTGTTTAGCTAAGGCTGTTGGAATTTTTTTTTAAATATACTTTTTTTGTGAATAGTTGTGTATTTTTGAGTTTTTTTTTATTGATTT